>NC_134485.1:270428640-270546140 GCF_040206685.1 Ascaphus truei | reverse complement strand
TTCATATGTGTGAATGAAAACAGAATCTACAGTAAATACAAAGACAGCATCACCGCCCTCCCCTTCCCCCCCCCCCCCCAAATTTTTTAAATATTTTTTTTATAAATGTTTAAATGGAATGCATTAGAGCCGATATCTAGAGTAGCATTACAAAACAGACAGCGATGATGCATTATTCCTAACCTTTTAATATTAATCAAATAAAGTTACATGCATATCTAAATAGCCCCCTTTGTGCTGGATTGGCCTGCAGTGCGTTTCAGAGCAGTACATTGCAGGCCCATCATCACCGAGGAGGGATAAGCTCCTTATGCACATATATAAGTTCATTAAAGGTGTGTGTTTTTGTATGTAAATAGCCCTTCTTAACAACACGGTGCGACTATTCACACCTTTTCAGTCTAAAAAAAAGAAGCTAAATAAATCGGGACATTATGAGAAAAATAAAAGTGCACATACAGTATATACTCAATATTCCGTGCATTTTCACGTAGTCAACAGATTACTATTATTTCTTCACTTTTTTGTAAGAAGTTGTACATTTCTATTTAGGAGAAAAACAAATCTTTTTCGGGGGCACTTTTTGCTTTGCAAAAACAGCTATGCCGTGATCACTGCAGCTCTGGGATTGCTACAGCACACCCCCCCCCCCCCTTTTTGTTATAAAGAAAAAACAAACCTCTGACTAGACTCGGACAAAACAGGTGCTCTTGTATATATTTTTGGGGACATTATTTACTGCACTTATTGCAGTTAGGATATCAGGCAGAAATTTGGAAAACATTCCAACATATTCTAACTTATAAAATAGCATTTGAAAGTTGTGGAGAAGATGATCTTGTATTCCTTTCTATTTAATTTGAGTGTGTTTTTTGAACAAAATGCTTAATAGTATCTTATATAAAGGCTATGTCTTTTGTCACATGGAGCGTATGTTATTTTTAGGAATGTTCCCTCGTTATTACAACTTTAGTATATGTTGTTAGTGAGAACTTAAAGCAATACTGCACTCTGTTCTGCCCGAATTTTTTTTAGGATGTGTCTGTTTTTACCTTAAAGGCTATGGGGGGAGGGGAGAAGCGGGTTCATTAGATTTAAACCGCACTGCTGCCTGTTCCTGGGAACCGCTGGTTGCCGGTAAATTAACATTTTAATCTCCCAACCAAAAGTACTTGCCTGGGAAAACAATATGGCTACCAGGTCAGTCCGTCTTTGCTCGGCAGCCAATAGAAAGCCGCAATGTCATTGGCTTTCTATTGGTGACCCAAGCAGTCATACTTGCCGTTTTATTTTGGTGAAATTGCAAAGTTACATTTATAGGCACCGGGCAGTCCCTTGAGTTACGAGATTTACAGGCACCGGGCAGTCCCTTGAGTTACGAGATTTACAGGCACCGGGCAGTCCCTTGAGTTACGAGATTTACAGGCACCGGGCAGTCCCTTGAGTTACGAGATTTACAGGCACACAGGCAGTCCCTTGAGTTACGAGCACCATGATTAAGTTATGGGACTCCCCAGTTCTGCTAAGGCTAGGGGGTATTAATATTTTTTTTCAGGGGGGATGGGGATGCCACTTTGATTTCACCCAAAGCTTATTTTACCAACATGTTATTATACATTACCATCAGACATTTCCATCTTCCATGAGAAAGTTTCATTTATTCGTAAATAAATATACAACTCATCACGCGTCGTCCTTGCATCGTTGTTCGGGCGGAAAGCTGATGAAGTGTAACTGGTGTGCCACAGCGTTTGCTGCACTTTGTATGAGTACATTAGCAGGTCCTGTACACTGCGTTTCCCACCAGCACACACCTCTGTGATACCACAATGCTCAATATGAGCTTGTAAGGTGGACCTTCTCCCCACTCGTTGTGAAGGTGGATGAACACACTCGTTGGAGGAGCATTTCGTGAACCAATGTTTCTTTTTGAAAGGGGCTAACGTCCCTACATTTAAGCAGCATATATAAACGTCTAACGATTAACCCTTCATTATATCCATACATTTAAACAAAAACATTAATATGGCAATATGTAAAATGCTACTTCCATAAATGCAACTCCTAAAAGTGTCACTTTTTTACAGTAATAAACATATGGATCAACCTTTTGGCCCTTACATTGACCTTTGTCATTGACAATTTCAGCGCTGTTAAGGATTGCCAAAAATATGTGAACATTTCTATACATCTTATGAAATGATTTGAAATATTGGCAGAAATGCAGATACAAAATATAAAACAAACAAATGCCTATATTTCATCACAATTTAGATGTATAGGAATGTTTTGCACATCCTTTCTTACCAATTAGCTTGTAAGCTCCTCGGAGCAGGGACTCCTTCCTTAATGTTACTTTTATGTCTGAAGGACTTATTCCCATGGCCTGTTATTTATACAGTATTATCTGTTATTTATGTGTCTACTCCGTGTATTCCTACTGTGAAGCCCTATGTACATTAATGGCGCTATATAAATAAAGACATACAATACAATACAATTCTTTTTTGCATCACCTGGAATTTAGTTATTGTCTGCTAAAAAGTCCAACTATTGCACATTAATTAGAAATAGAAAGCAAAAGTATCACCGAATCAGAAGTTCTGTTCGCCTTTACCACAAACACCAAGCCCACAGAAATAAAATAAAAAAAGGGACATAATCGTATTCATATAGCTACTAAAATTCATACAGCTAAAACATTTACAACATGTATTATTATTTTTTAGACATGTCCATCATTTTGACCCTCTCTGGCCAAAGCTGGTAAAGAAATGCTCATTAGTATCATTAGGGGTGCATGTGATACATACATACTAGTTGCAATGTAATAATAATATTTGTAGGTACTAAGAAACAATGTTTTTTTGTCAGAATCCTTACTAAGGACTGTATTTCTTTAAAATGCAGCCTCCTTACTTATCCATCCGTCTTGTTTACCAGATCAGCTAAAATGTAAAATAGAACGGTGTCCGTTGCAGTGATGTCAGATGTTTTTTGTTTTTTTAATCTATTAAAAAAAAAAAAAGGGAATGTTTTCATCCACCAGAACAACCGTGCAGGAAGGACAATAATGTATATTTATATATGACATTTTTTTAATGAAAGTTGGCAATGTGTAATAATATGACAGTAAAATCTGATTAAAATGAGATTATAGCTACATTGTGAACACTGTGTAGTCTGCTTCTTAGAAGTGTTTATGGAATTAGCAAAGGCTCAATATGAGCAGCGGTACAGTATGTGAGAGGAAAGTGACGGAAAAAGAGATTGTTGGGACATAGAAACACACGGTAAACCAAGCTCCTATTTATTTATAAAATTTTTTACCAGGAGGTAATGCATTGAGAGTTACCTCTCGTTTTAAAGTTTGTCCTGGTCACAGAGTTATGAGGACAAATACATCATTACAAATACACGGTTACATTAAGGGAACAGGGTATACATTATATACCAGACATTACATGAATAGTTACAGATAATATGTTATAAGCGTATGTAACAGCTACAGACCAGATTACAATGTGAGTGGCAGATATTTTAGAACCGCCATAGCAGGCTTGGTGGGAGGTAGTTAACGCTCATCCAGATGAACACAAAGTGAAAAGAGTCTGTAAATTAATACATACGGCCAGAATTTTCACTGAGGCAAAGAAAAGACCTGTAAAAAATTAGGCAGATTTAGGGTTTAAACAGAAGTGTAATGAAAATGGAAAGGCTATGGAGTCACAGCCCAAGTATTGGGTCGGAAGTCAAGGGGACATAGGCAAAAAGTAAACTGCAAAAAAGCAGGAGATCTTATTCAATATGCCGTGAAGCCGCCTCCCTGTAATAGACAACTTTTTCATCCCATGAAATGGACTAAATATGAAATAATTATCTATTGCCAAGAAACCGTTTCAAAGTATATTAAATAAAGCTTTTAGGGCCCGAAGCAGCTGAACGCAGTGTGATTAGCTGAAAACCTCTGTTGGTTTGAGTAGCAGTTTTTGTTTCGTATAATATTGAGAGAGAGAGAGAGAGAGTCCAATATTGCAGAGTATAATTTTGTTGTACTAAATAAGAGCTGCATGCTTTCGAGTATAATTATAGTCTTTTAAGTACATATTTATACATTAAATTCTAACCATATCTTATCAATCTCCTTATCTTTTTATGTTGATTTTAGTGTATGCCATATTTTGATCACGATGACGCACAACCAGAACTGGTGCTTCTAAAAATGTCTCAATATGTATGCCTGTAAACTATTTTGTAGCATATCTTTTTTATTTGCAGACAGGTTTAGACCCCCAAATTCATACCGTTAGAGGCACAATAATATTGCACAATTTCCCATACAGTTTTAAGTGTAGCGGTTTATGGGTTTTTTTGGGAGGAGAATCACAATGGCAGGTTTATATTTAGCGTTTCATCAATGGTTTTTTAATGATAATTAAATAATTAATTATAATAATTGAATATTTTCTCAGTGAAATACTGCTATATGTGATTGCATGATAAAAGAAAAAGGAAGAATGATTTGTCAAAAATTGGAACTAGTAGGAGGAACTTCCATGTGACATCACTGGATGCATATCTTATCTTCCCTTTATTTTATCTGAAGGACGTTTGTGATGAAGCTTTGAGGAGAGGCCCCCATGTTGGTCTTCACCTGGATGGAGTCGTTTTTGGAGCAGAAGATTTCCGTGCAAGCATAGGTTTGAACTGTTATTGTTTTATAGACATTACCAATTACATTTTCATTCAGTAGGGGAGCGTAATGCTAAAAAAAAGAACATAAAAAGTACATAGTGTAATAGTTCATGATATAGATGGCATAAAGTATCCCAATGCACTGATGTGGATGAAAGAGACAAGCCTTCTCTATCATCCTCAGCATGTAAGGAGTGGAGAGAGAAAAAAGATAGTATAGTTTTTTTTAATATCAAAGATGAAATCTTAGTAAAAACACACTAAGGCCGCGCGTATAGTGCCCGCAACCGGCGACAGGTGAAGTCACCTGTCGCCGCTAGTGAAAGTTATATTTCACTTTGCGGCGGCGGCGCAGGCTTCCGGGCATTTGTTCAGGGGCTGTCACATGAGGCGACAGCCCTTGAAAAATCAAATATTCCCAGCTTCCAAAGTCCGCAACGCGCTGTTGCTCCGTCACATTGCCGCCATCGCGCTTACTGTAAGCGCACGCGGCGGCGGCAATCTATTTGTTTTTGGGAAGTGACGCCCTTTGCGGGCACTATACGCACAGCCTAACAAACAAAGTATCAATGAGCTCTGCTCATAAAAAGTATCCATTGGACCCCACCACAAACACCCGACTTGCACTGTTGCCCCACTTCCAGCTGGATGGCCTTCAGTTCGTATAACTACAGGTTCCCCCAAGGCGATCTAGGACATCTGGTCGCGGCCAAATCACTGCTGGCGCTCTGCCACAATGCAAGTCGCCGCGGGGACTGCTCACCACAGAAAACCTTACCGCAGGGCACCTTGCCGCTGAACAGCTCGCTGCCGATAGGATCACCCCACTGACTGACTGCATCTTTAAAGGTCTGCTTGGATCTCCTTGCCGGCCGCTGCCATCATAAGCCGCAGGGCAACTTGTGCGGCAGCCGATCCAAAGCCATTTGTGAGCACGCCTGTACGTGCGCACGGCAGCACACTTGGCACGCCCGCCAGCCAGCAGCCAGGGCACATTTTTACATGTTCCACGGGAAATTTCTCGCCGGTCTCCGAGCAGATCTTTAAAGAAGGCGGTGGCTAGCAGGGAAATCCGATTGATGGCGAGATGCACAGCGGCGAGGTGCGCTACAGTTAGGTGTCTTGCGGTGAGTAGTCCCGGCATCGACTTGTGTTGCGGCAGAGGGCCAGCAGCGATTTGGTCGCAGCCACACGGCCATGCCCACACATCCCATTCCGCCCTCAGGGTGGGTTGGGTAGCTGGTCATTCCCTCACTTCCGAAACAATACGATCCAACGCGTTTCACCAACAATTGGGTATCCCCCTTAAATGACGTCATGGTGCAAAGATTAAAAGCAGCATTTTAATAGTACGAATTCTGCCCTATTAAAATATAATTAATATGCAGTACATAACAGTATGGAATGTGTGGGGGGTAAACAGAATATGTATATAAAGACTAGTGGTTTGAAGGACCCTTCTTTTATATATATAAAAAATCAAAATATAATAATGTGTTTCAGCACTCGCTGACTAATAGAATAATATAAAACTTTGGAATATGCCAAAATGAAAAATGTAACAATAGAAGCACAAGATGTAAAAATTGGAACAATGCAAGTGAAAATCACACATGAACACAAATGACCCTCTAAATGCAAACAAGGTGGGGGAACAACACAGGGGACGGGGGAAAGACAGGGAAAACCACAATGGGAAAGTGGGGTGAGACAGGGGGTAAGCAGACTGTGCAAACCCAATGAATGAACAAATGTAATAAATAACACCCCTGGTTGGAGCAGCAAGAGAAAGTGAGAGCTGGGGATTCACATATTGAGGACTATTGACGGTTGGATACATATTCTCTTTGTTGCATCGGGACTCGCGTTAGGCATTTGTGCATTTATATTATTTTTACCTTTTTCCATTCATTGGGTTTGCTCAGTCTGTTGGGGATGCAGGGTTAGAGAAGTAGCTTTGGTCCTAGTGGACCTGAGGGAATGGGCCTAAGGAAGGGGTCTTAACCCCGAAACGTTGCCCCTCTACATCCCTCCCCACTCACCCCCTTTTCCCCACCCCACTTTCCCAGTCTTTCCCCCGTCCCCTGTGTTGTTCCCCCACATTGTTTGCATTTAGAGGGCCATTTGTGTTCATGTGTGATTTTCACTTGCATTGTTCCAATTTTTATAACTTGTGCTTCTATTATGACATTTTTCATTTTGGCATATTCCAACATTTTATATTATTCTATTAGTCAGCGAGTGCTGGAACACATTATTGTATTTTGGTTATTATTTTGGCAGAATTAAGGTGGTCCTTGTTCCTTTTGCACCCTGCATTGAGTTTAACATAATTTTGGAGACCTGTCTATCCCTTTTTGTTACCTTCTTTTATATATGTATCAGAGAATAATAATAGTTTCGACGTGTAGAGGCAGGACACATCTTGCGTAGCCCATACAAAATCCTCCAGCCATTCTATAGAACTCAAAATATTAAAATATGAGCAGTGTCCTTCGAGTATGAAATGTCCATAATAATAGCACATGTTACAAAGTGTCACATTTCATGTAGTGGTTGCATGCAGCAACATATCACCAGGGCTTTAAAATGGCGTTACTTCCTCGAATTAAAGCAGTGAGAAATGTTGTGTGTAATTGCTTTAAATTGTCCTGGTGAGATGACAGTCAATATAATCCAAATTGTGTAATAAAATTACAGTATGAAAGAAATAAGCTAAAAAAACGCTCTAAATGGGAAAATATATGTGGCATACAGTATATTACCTCGTGAAAAGTATCAACATTTCCCATCTTAAAGCAGCAAAACATGTGAAATCTTATATGGGTTTAAAAAAAAAAAATCAGTTCTGTAGTATTATATAATTCTTGCTGCGTATTTTATTTTGTATTATTCAACTCTTAATGCCATTTTGAAATAGTTTTAAAGCATCCTTTGATTTCCAAAGCAGGTTTAAGCTGCGTCCCCGGTGGCCGCGGCTGCGTGAACAATAGCGTGTGCGCAGCACACAAGGTACAGCCCTCTATTGAGCAGGCCCCAGTCGGCGTGTGTGGGCGGGCGCACAGGGCGCGACCGCCTTTGCCAAAAGACAAGATTTTCAGCCAATGAGGGACAACCAGCCGCGTGTCGTCATGTCGGCGCACACGCCACGCCCACTACGTTGCGATCTCCTGCTCTTCACCACAGACCACAGGTCGTGGCTCACTCTGGTGCACACGCCGCTAGGCGCTCTGACGCGCACGTGCACGCAGTGACTGGGGCCGTAGCCTCAGCCCACCTCCCAAGCAGTGCAATATTTTTGTAACACTTTCCTGTTTGTGATAATTTGGTGCCAATGTTCCCAGCAGTTTGAGCTGCAAACTGTAACAATAGATAATGTTAACTTAATACTTTAAGGATACATTGTAGCTGATGAGTTACACTGACTGAAGCAGCTATTATGTTAGGCACCCAATCAGGATTTATAACAGGAGCACCAAGGGATTGCCAGTTTAGGTAAGAATGTAGAATTATAAATTGTCACATACTTTACATATACAAATAAGAAAAGAAAAAAAAGGGGCGGGGGGAATGTAATATTGCTATTTTAAGCCTTTTTCAAAATTCTGTGGAAAGATTGAAATCCAAAACGTTTATTATGGTCGGGTCAAAGAGGAAAAGCTCAGACCAGCATAGCCTGAAAACTATTAATGAAGTGTAAACCTAGTTGAGACGTTTCAGGCAGCCATATTTACTAAGTCAAGAAAGTGTTTCCTCCCCATTGTAATAAGAGGGTAAAATAGAAGTAGATGGGTTGGAGCGTGTAGAAAATGTTTAGATCTTGTGCATCTTCAAAATGCTGGCGTCGCAGACCAATCCTAAAATAGTTTATTGAGAGTGGGAGTAAATGCAATATTATTATCAGTTTCATGGAATAATGTCTGAGAGATGGTCAAATCTGGCTCATTACCTTATGGCAATTCTTCTTCATGTGTGGTAAAGAGAAAGAATAAAGAACGGGTGCAGAAGAGGTACCTGGGGGAAATATGAGTGGCATAAAGGTGGTGAGAAGGTTACTGAATGTCTGCCTTCAGGAGATAGTTGTTCAGCTGGAATTTAAAAAGAGAGTAAGTGAGTACCTACCATGTAATGCTTGGAGAAAAATAAAGTGGTAATCACAGTGTTTTATAGGACACATGTAGTCAATCGTTTTGGTGAACTGTTTGTGAACCATAATGTTAAGTCAACATACAGTAATACATGAGCACACATTTGAGCACCACATGAACATAACATATCTCACATACCATTGCAAATGACAGGAGCTTGCTTACTATTGAGAACTGATGTATATCTCTTTGTTTTTTTTAAGGCTGAGTCCATGGTGCCTCAGCCCGTACGGAGGCGCGCTGAGGCTGAGGGAAAGCGGGTGCTTTCCCTGGCCTTGGTTAGCGCGCCGTCCGGGGGCGTGTCGGGGGGCGGGCCAGTGATGTCACGGAGCCGGTTTGCCCTCATTGGGGCGAACCGCTCACGTGACCGGCCCTGCGCTTCTTTGAGCTCTTGAATTTAAAATTTTGCTAAGACTTACGCTTCCGCACGCTTGCGGAAGCGTGCGCGAGCCCCTGCTAAAGCCGCTCTCATTGCGGCTGCAGGGGCTCGCTGCCGAGCAGCAGCGCGCCTCAGCACGGGTCAGCGCTTCATGCCCGAGGCCTAAAGCAGCAATACTACACTGCCCCCCCCCCTTTTTTTTATTTATTTATTATTTGTATATGTAAAGTATGTGACAATGTATCATTCTACATCCTTACCTAAGCTGGCAATCTCCTGTTATAAATCTGTAAACACCCTGATTGTGTGCCTAAGATAATGGCCGCCTTTCAGTTTCAATATCCTTCAGTCAGCGTAAATCAGCAGCTATAATATATATATATATCCTGTTCTTACTAAGGTAACATTTTTATTGTTACAGTTTGCAGCTCAAACTGCTGGGAACATCTGGCAACAAATTATCACAAACAGGAAAGTGTTGCACAGATCTTGCACAGCCCCCCCCCCCCTCCCCACACACACACACCACAGCAGTCCATTTTGCCCCCCCTCCTTCCACTTCTCTCGGCTAGAAATCCTGTGTTTGCAGCAGTGAGAGGGCATTAGAACACGCCCTCTCTCTACCCATTGGTCAGAGCAGAGTCATGTGACACTGCTCTGAGCCTGAAAGTATCTCTGCAGTGTCCCGTCAAGCACAAAGCTTGGGAGAGCGTGCGGGCACACGCATGAGCGCCCACGCACAGCGCGCGCGTGAACAGGAGGATTCCCATCCACAGAGGTAAGCGCGCTAAGCACCAAGCGCATAGCGAGCTCAGCACCAGCGGGGACTCAGCCTAAAGAGGCAGAAAATCATTTCTGTGGAGCCAAGAGACCATCAGGTTTATAGCAGGAGATTACGGCTAATATATGGCAAGAGTATTTAATAGAGCTGGTTTTAGGTTGGTGCAACCAGCACCATTGCATCTAAATCTACCACATTTCTGCAAGGGACAATATGGACAGGTTTGCTTGATCCAGCTGTATACTAGAGATGGAATAGGCAGCTGCTCTAAAAATATAGTTTATGACAGCGGTACGCAAACTGGGGAGGGCACCCCCAGGAGTGGGGCAGGAGATTTTGCTGGGGGGGGCGTGGGCCGTTGCAGATGCCCTGTGCTCTTCCCCATGGCATTTAAGTTAAATGCCGTGGGATCGCGTGAGGCCCCTGCAACACTTTACTTACCCAGATTCAGCCACTCTGTGACTTGTCGACATGGGAATGCGGCGTCAAGTGACGTCACAAGCGTCAAATGACACCACGGGTCACGTGACATGACGTCACATGAGCCCACAGCGTAATTTAACACAGCTTTAATGAAGGGAGGGAGGCGCGGAAGACGCAGCAGGGAAGACGGGGGCGCAGTGCAAAAAGTTTGCGCTCCCTTGTTCTATGATAATTTATTGAAACAAAGTACAAGTTTTTTTTATCAAGCTTTTCATGTCGTCTACACTTACTGTTGCCATATCTGTGAACTTTTGTACAGACCACTGGAAACTAGTACATTTGGTTACACTGCATTGTGTCCTGACTTAGTCAATCCTTATTCCTCTGCCTGTTAGTGAGCCACTTTCAGCATTTCAATGTTACTTTCTCCCTTGCTTCTTTTGAGCAGTTTTGAGCAAAACTGGCAAATGTTGGATAACCATCACAAATATTTGCTCAGCATTGGCAACTCTGTGCATATTCTGTTAAAAAGGTCTCTCTTCATCAAACTTGATTACTGGATCTGGTACCTGGGTAATTAGTGAAGTAATACTGGTGGCGGGCATAGTGTGTGAAAATAGGATGGTGTCTATGGCCTAAGGCAAAACTGTCTGTAGGCAGCTGTTGGCTGAATTGCTCTGAATCGGGGATCCCCAGTCCTTTTTCCCCAGTGTGATTATCATCTTATAACTGTCAAAGTGAGTACAGTTTCTGCCTCAGCCTGTGACATCAGTAATTGACAACTGAGAGTCTCAATCTCATTACTGATGTGATACATCAGTGACTCATTACACAGTGATAGTGAGGATAAGGGCTGGGTCCCGCTGCGTCTTGCTCACCATTTCCTTGTAGCCTCCCGAGCCGGTCCCAGTCCCTCCTCACTGCACAGCTTACTACTTGCTGGGACGCGTCAGCCAGCAGGGGATACACGAGGATCGTGTTCCCGTGCGGCGACGCGTCACATGGTGCGCGAGGGAGCCAATCACAGACTGGCTCCCATCAACCAATGGCAAGCCAGCTAGTGATAGCCAATGGGTGACATCATTTTAAAACCAGGAAGAAGGAAAACTTCAAACTGGCAAACAGCAGTTACAACACGCAGTTACAACACACACACACACACACACACCACCACCAACACACCCTTCCCCCTCCCCCTTGGGCTGCTGCAGTGCTGTGAGCTCTATTGTTGTGCCCCCTGTCATGGCCACGCCCCCTGACCCATTTGGCCACGCCCCCCGCTCGCAAAAATGCTCCCTACGGACCGCAAATAGTTTCAAGTGCCTCTCCACGCGCTGCCTGTCTGCAGTGCGGGCGCGTGGTCTGAGGCAACGGGGCCTTAGCCTAAGGATCCTGATGAACCAAAGTCCACAACTTCTGAGTGTGCAAGGGCAACCAACCTCCCGTCACCCATCCCAATACATGAGGATGAGTGAGCTTAACTGAGTACTAGTAATACCCAGTGAGGAGGATGCTAAACAGGCCTTAAACTCTGTGTGCAAGAGTCCCTCCAGCATCACATGTTACATGAGAGCGTTATCAGATTCTTACTCACCAGCAGTCAGGAAGGATTTCTGAACTGCCCCTAGCTCTTCTATATGGTCATACTCGCATAAGTCTGGCGAACGTTTTGCGGTGAAATGGTGAAGATTTTTGCATCTAAGTCTTTGCAAACAATTGAATGAAAAAATGTACCGCAAGCAATTCCCATTCCTGTATTGAGCATTTCTGCATTGTGAAAGAAGGAAAACCTTGAAAACCAGCTTCTGTTGGCATGGAGACTACAGGGGGAGGCAAGAACGGCGTTAACATTGAAACTGCCATGCTGAACTTCTTCCTCAGGACTCTGCTGTGGCCAGTTTATCAGCTCATTGGTACAGAATTGCTATGGTACAGAGAGTAGTAGGTCAAAGAACGATACATTTGTTGCTCCAGGTTGAATGGACCCTTTCCTTACATGGTACCAGCTGCAGAGCACAGCACCACATTATCATTCTCCTTCTGATATCATGAATGGGAAGGAGGAGGAGAACATGGCTTGGAAGAGCAAAGCACATCTAGCTGCTGGGACTCAGAAGTAAGTGCAAGAATCCATCCTTCTGCACCTATAATTCAATTGTGCAGGGGAAGGTTAAACATAAGGAAGGTATGGTGGCCATAGAGAAAGGAGGAGATCATAGGTGAGGAACTGGGGTGTCCTAGAGAAAGCACAGGGAAGGATCCTTCACCCCCCATATTTTCCCAAAGTATGATCCCAGCAGATTTGTCCTTAGCCTGGTAGGGTCTATTGGTGGTAGCCTGCTTCCCCCTCACCCACCCAGTGACTATGCGAACATGTTCCTATATATGTCTCCCGTGGCGGATTTCCCATTAGACCCGGTAGACCCGGGCCTAGGGCGGCAACATTTTTGGGGCAGCAAATGTTTTCTTTTTTTTTCTTTCCCATTTACAGAGGCCTCACTTTCTTCCCCACTGATTGCCGGGGGAGAGCGTGGAGCCTCTGTTCTTACCTTCTCCTTCATGCCGCTCTCCTCCTCCTGTAGCATCTGATGCTATGACATCACATGGCGACTCTTTGCCATGACAACGTGACGTCAGATGGCATTGCGTTGTCATGGAAATGCTTTGTGACATTGCGGCGTCATTTGAAGCGACAACGCTGTAGAAGGAGGAGGGCGGCGCTGCAGGAGGAGGCTGCCCGGGCGGCAAAAAGATATGTGCCTATGAGAGACAATATTTTAAATCCACCACTGTATGTCTGTCTGTCTGTGTGTCTCTGTGAGTATGTATGTGTGGATGGCCAAGTATGTGACCTTGTGTAGTTCAGTATGCAAATATGTGGCTATCAATTGTTGTTTTAGTGTCTCTTCAGTCCCCTGAGCCAATTACCCTACATTACAACTCACCTTCACGAGGGGCGTGGCCTGGAGCAAATTCAAGAAGGCTGTGTAGCTCTGAAGCTCCCTGACAAAGGTTTAATAATCCTAATCAATGCTGGTCCATAACCAACCAAATTAAATAAAAAAGCATATATATTGACAAATAAGTGAATAAGGACTATTGGGAAACAAAAATCAAAACAATTGGACAATATTTAACCAAATTACGATAGATTTCGTTGTGAGGCCTAACAAGTAAGGCCACGCCACCTGGGCCTGGAACTCGGGAACCAGGACAAGATTAAGGGCCATCCCCCCCTCACTACCCAAACTGCCCGGATAGACGTCTATCCTTGGTAAGGGGGAACGAAGAAAAGAAAAATGGAGAGGTGAAAAATTGTGAATTCGAGCCTCCCCTGTACAGCTCTGTCTCATCTAGCATGGCCATAACAGCCTTATCATATCATTGGAACAATTATTATCACTATTGGTGCGTCGTGGGACTACAGACATTCAAATCAATATAAAGGCAGAATAAAAGTGTTTGTGTCTCGAGGAAGACCCGCAGGTTTATTCTCCCTGTTTTCCCCTTGGGAAGCTGGGTTACCTGCTTGCAGAGGAGGCGGCGAGGCCATGAAGGATCGTGGTGGGCATTATGATCTGGCGCGCCGCCAGATTGCGGCTTGGGTTTACCTACCTTATTGAACCAGCGATTGCAGCCGCGAGAGACCACACAGTGAGTGGATCCTTCGGGAGAGAGAGGTGAAGGTAAGGGCTCATTCGACTTGAACCCCCGACACTGAGACGGGAGTGCCATTGGTGCAGTGCCAGAGAAACAGGAACAGCTGCCATTTTAACTCGGAGCTCCGATATAGTGTCACCGGAATGCACAGACTTGTCTTCCCCTGCTCCTTTGACCATTTGTCGGAGCCTTTCACAGGCGGTGGGAACCCGGGGGACAACAGGATTTGGTGTGGAGGCGGATAAGAGGAGCAGCGGAGGCTCCCCTGAGGCGACATTGCCTGAGACAGTTACGGGGTCACAGCGGTGGGCGAATCTTCTCCCCCCCCTCCATGTGAGCCGTAGATTGGGCCCGGTGGTGGCCTCTGTGGGTGGAAAGGATCTTCCCCCTGGGTGGTGGGAGTCTCGGACCTTCCCGATACAGGCCCTGATCCAGTGCTGATGAGATGGCCGCCATTGGCCTGTGAGAGGGGGAACAGTCGTTCAGGGGGAGTGAGAGGCCCAGGGGAGGGCACTCTCCATTGTTGGGAGCATCTGCTGAGGGCTGGTGGGGCTGAGCAGCTTAGGCAGCAGAGTTCAGGGGTTTTGGAGGAAAAGTAGGCTGGCAGTCCCCAGTTCATAACCCCTGTCCAAAGTGGAAAACAACAAGTGTCTGTACTCAATAAATAACAATAATAAAGACTGTACTAAGCATAAATAATATACTGCAATAAGCACACGGAAAAATAAAGAAAAATTCAATTTTTGAGGATATAATAACACCAACAGAGTGCTAAAAACACACCACAGAATACCACCCACATAGGAAGGGGGGGGGGATGTAAAGAGACTTTATTACCCTCATTTCATTAAAAATTCAAATGAAGGTGGGGCTCATGTGCGACGACTAAGGGAATGGTTACCTGATTCCATAGCCTCGCATTCCCCGGCACATTAAAGTACTGAAAACAGCACTAACCGACAACCAATCTCTCACTAGAGCCACATTCCAACATCGGAGAATGTCAGGATGTCAACTCGATCAAAAACAAGAAGAACCTCACCAAATTTTACGTATTACTTCCAGAGTAAGAAGCGGGTGAGAGCGGGAGGACACACGGCCCCAGCCGCATGCAGTGGGGCTGATTCTGAGCGGGTGACAATGGAGAGGAATGGAAGGCAGGGAGAGATCGAGACCTTGTCAATAGAAGTGACCTCAAGGCATTTGTTGTCGAAATTAAGTCCCTCTTTCAGTCGGAGATGGCTGAACTACGGAAAGATATCAATACCATTGGCAATAGAACAGACGAAATGGAAAAGAGACGGGATGCCACGATAAAAGCCCTGCACAAAACTGAGAAATCCACCTCTCATCTGAAGTCCCTAATGTCAGACCTAACTGACTAACAGGAGGGCACAGAAAATAGGGAACGTAGGAATAATATCAGAGTCAGAGGGGACAGAGGCCATCTCAGATGCAGAGGAGTTTATAACAAAATGGTTGACTAGCACGATGCCTGACAAATCTGAGGCACAACTTCAGCTTGATCGCTGCCACAGAGCCCTGTGCACCAGACCCCAAACTGGAGACCCCCCCAGAGACATCATATGTGCTTCCATTATTTCAAAGTGAAAGATGCTTTATGCCAAATCACAAGGAACACACCATCGAACGAATTTAAGGGAAATAATCTCCAGATTTTCCAAAACCTATCCCGGTCACTTTAAACAGAAGGCTGCAACCTATAACAAAAATTCTATGTGACAAGGAGATCCGATACAGATGGATTTTCCCAGTCAGATTATTGGTCATCAGAGGTGAAAAAGATATCTCCATGAAAGACCTAGATGAGGGAGAAACCTTTCTTGAAAAATTTGGCCTAAAAATGGACTCCACTCACCACGATTCAGAAGAGGGGTCTGCTCCTGACACAGCATGGAAGGAAGTGAGGAGCACTGCACATGGGAGGAAGGATAGAGAGGCTAATTGATATCAATTACGCTCTTAAAGGGACCTCGCCCCATTCAGACTGACTACACAGTTAAAACGTTTTAAAAGTTTAAAGTGGTACTGCACCCTCTGGATACAGCCCAAAAGGAGCTCACCGGTAAAGATGAGGCATACCCAGACCTACTGCATGGAGGAGATGGATGCCCGTGGTGGAGGAGCAATATAATATATATATATATATATATATATATATATATATATATATATATATATATATATATATATATACTGTATCTAATTCTGTGCATACATCTGTAGCCTCATTTCCCCGTGACTAAGGGAACTACGTGTGCTGAGTACCTGTTTAGCGTACAGGAGGGCTAATCCTCCGCCACTGGGAGCATGGGGTGATGACGTTCTCTTCTAGATACAGCACCTCCACCTGGGAGGGATCCTAGCGCAGCAGAATAACCCCTCACAGGAACCAATACAATCCGTAAATAAATATACACACACGGATATAACTAACTTATATTTACTGACACACATCTAATAACACAATAGCAATACAGCCCCCCCACAATGCAATACCCACAGCACAATAACACCACCCCGGTGGAACCCCCAAAGTACTGAGGGTGCCCTGGGCACCTAACCACGCCGGTGTCCACAGAGTCAGACCCACCCAAGTGTGTGGAGTAGTGCTACCCCCTGTGTGTCGCCATTGGTGCACATTGGGTACCTTCCTGGTCTTAGGCCAGACCAAGTCTACTTGGATGGTGGATCAGCAGAACCCCAACGTGATCCCACAACGCGGTCTACCAGATCCTTTCCCTCTCCTTCTCGAAAGCGTCCTCCTCTTCAGGGAGCTCCAGCTGGAGGATGTCCCTTAATGTCTTTGATACTTTGTCCGTTGTCTGGTCCCAGACCGCAGGTCGCAGATTACACGTGGCCGTCCGGTCACCGTGGTGATACTAACACTAAGTGCTATTGGGAGCTTCCCTATCTGGTGGCCTTCTCAACAGTACAACAAGCTATAGTGGTCGGGGTTTAGCTGGGGGCCTAAGGGGATGTCTGGCCTAGTTCAGCGGAGCACTACTCCTTGGACCTTACCTCACACCTTGCCATCCTGCTCCCGACTGATGCACGGTCCTAAGCGCGCCAAATGTATCTTTTTCCTTTCTGTGGATTCGGGAGCCCTATTGGCTATCAGGCCCCACGTGATGTAAAGCCCCGAGGCTGCTGGAACTCGTAGTCCCATTCGGAGCCTTTCTAATGGCCGCCACACATACTGCACACTGCACATGCGCAAGGCTTCCATTGCACAAGCGCAACTGTCCAAGATGGCGGCCCCCTGTTGTCGGGTGTGCCGCGGAGTTCCGGCGATCTGGTTGCCAGCCTGCAGCCTTCCCCCCATCTGGCCAGAGGTAAAAGGGGTGGAAATGTTTTTGAGAACGTCTTGTGCATAGTAGACAGACAAGGGAATGACTCCCTGATTGGGTGCTCTAATGTCCTCCTGGTGAACCGTGCAGTCTCAATAATGCATTTCAATGGTTTAAATGAGCAGGGTTCCCAGCCCCAGATTGATGAATAATGTCAATGGTTAAATCCCAGCATTTGCAAAATCACAAGGCAATGCATGCCACCATGGGGAAAAAAGCCTTCTAACCTGACCGGTGAACTGGTAGCTCCACCCGGCGGTCCCTCTCTGGGCGGGCTTCACGATCCCCGTGGCTTCTCGTAGCAAACATACTCACAGAGCTGCTTTTGTTCCGTTATGGGGGAGAAAATTCACTTCTGCTCCGTCACGTGCGTCCGTCCCGGCGGTAGGATCCAAAATGCGAGTGAAGGGACTATGAGCACTGCTTGATAAGATCAGGCTGGAGGCATAGTGCAGTACAAAAAAGCTTTATTGCGGCATAAGGGCCAAGATTAAAAAAGACATGAAGACCAATCCTCTGACGCGTTTCGTCTTTCGACTTTATCAAGCAGTGCTCATAGTCCCTTCACTCGCGTCTTGTGCATAGTGTCTAGCTTGCAGAAATGGGAAGAGGTATTTGTGTGGAACGTTATATTTGTCTTTTAATTCTTGAAACGACTTGAGTTGGCCATTGTGTACAATTATTATGTCTTTAATCGATTTTATGTTTTCCCATACTCTTAAACTTACACTACATGTGCCATTTTGAAAGTCGGTGTTTCACAAAATGGTAGGTTTATTGAATGATGTTTCCCTATTTGAAGTGATTGTCTCATGTATTGCCAGGCTTTACATGGCTTTATAAATAAAGGGTTGTTTTTACATTCTTTTGGGATCTTGGACGTCGGTGTAATATGTATTTTAAACTTGTGTGGTCTGCTAGATGTTGATGTTAATGTCTTTTCGTGTCTGTAAATCCAGAATACAGTCAATAGCATTTGGATTAGGCTTGATACATTATACAGTTTAATATTTGGAAGCTTTATGCCTCAGTTTGCTTTGGTTTGTTGCAATTTTAATAGACTGATTCTGGGTTTATGTCCGTTCCATATACATTTTTGGAATCTGCAGTTAATAGTTTTATATCTTTATTTTTTATGTATATCGGAAGTGTCATGTACAGCACATCTGTGAGAACGTGACCTGCCTACGGGACAAGGGTTAGTACACAGCTCGCAAGCTGGCCCACTTTTCACCTTCGCAAAGGTCCCTCAAATGAGCAATATCTCCACTCAATCGTTCTCGAACAGCACCCAAGTGAGCACATGACTTATATATGCAACCAGTGTTAATACACACGGCTACTCTAGCCAACTCACCTTTCTTCTCCGCAAGGTACTTTCAATGAGTTAATATTGACCCCCTACTCAATTGCAATCATATCTATGCGCTGCCACCATCCAAGAATTATGCAAATAAAAGATGTAAGTTAATATATCTGCCAGGGTCTCAGGTTGCTCTTTATAATAGAAAAACTATGCGCTTGACACACACAAATATGTTGTAGCAAAATGTGTCAGAAAATTTAAATACTCTCTCCAGAGAATGCAACAGTTCATTCAGAGCCCCAAAGAATCCCGTATTAAATATTTTAATATATATAATAAAATACAGTGCTGCCAACTGGCCAGCCTCTGTGGCTGACTTAGGACTCCAGTCCTTAACCCACTCTCTCACTTCAGGTGGGCACAAGGTTAAAAATGTATTTATTTTTATTTATAAAAATGTTTTACCAGGAAGTAATACATTGAGAGTTACCTCTCGTTTTCAAGTATGTCCTGGGCACAGAGTTATAACAATACATGGTTACATTAAAAGAACAGGGTTATTCAGTGAATTCACAGACATTTCATGCACAGATAGAGTTGGAAAATTGGGTACAGGGGATAAAGGGCTGGTGAGTTTCAGATTGAAATAGAGAAGCTTTAACATCACCAAACATCAGCGACCGGCAGTAAATGGCTCACACCCTTTAACTGCCCTTCGGCTGCACCCAAGCCTGTCTGCATTTGGGGCGACACAGATGTACACTGAAAAGGTTTAGATAGAATGCAGCTGCAAATTCAAAGTTCTTTGTCCTCTTGGCTCATTAACATTCCAGTGGGTGGGGTTGACGTTGTACAACGTACAACCAAATGTTAACCCTTAGCATGCTGATCCTTTTCAGAGGGGAGAAGCTTTTGGGGAGCCCCGTTATGAGTCCGCCTTTGGGGCAACGCAGATGTACAATCATGAACTATGAGATCCAATAACCCTTCAAAGCTTTCAATTTCCTGGCCCTCAACCAACTGCTTGCACAAAGATGTCAGACACCCCACCAGCTCAGAAAAGCCACCGGTACCACCGTGCTGAAGGGCTCTGAACTTTTGTCGGTAGGTTTCAGGGGTGATGTTGAAATGGTGCAGCAATGCAGCTTTGATGGCCTCATAATCGTTGTCAAAGTGTGCAGGCAGACCAGTCAAGACATTCGTGGATCTTTCATTCAATTTGGGTGTAGATATGTTGCCCACTGATCATGTGGCAACTGATACTGCCTGTAGGTTTTTTCAAAACCACGCAGGAAAGTATCCAGGTCCCCATCTTTTTCCAGGCTTGGGAAAAAGTCCTTATGGGGTTTGGAAGGGCTTGACTCTCTGCTGCTTTGTGCTGACGATTTCCCTCTGGAGCTTGGCAAGTTCCAGCTGGTGACATAGGTCCGCAGCATATCTTTCCCACGCATCCTCGCGTTCTGCAGCATATTGCTTGCTTCGCGTTTTGAAGCTTGTGTTTCTCTTTCTCTCTCAGCCTCACGCTCTTGAAACTAGGTGATAAGCTGCAACCGCATTGCTTCATCTACTGGTCCCAGATACTAGAGAGGTGTTTGCAAGTACACATCCAGGGCACTGACAGGGTGAGAACTGCTGGAGTCCTCAGAATATGACAGTCCTGGGTTCCTTGACCCATGAGCAGTTTCCAGGGCTAAGCCACACTCGGTTCCATTGCTGTGGTCATTTTTCAGTAAGATTTGTATCAGCTCTTCTTTATTTTTGCTCAGACTTTGGAGATCACGCTTCTCACACTGAGTCATCAGCGCCTCTTTCGTCTGGCGTCGGTATAAAGCAGCCATATTCACTACACTTACTCTAAATAAAAAGATAGCAAAGAAAAACAAGAGGGAAGGGTACGAAACTGTCCGCTTGATTATTTTATAAAAATATAGCACTGAGTAATAGCTTTGGGGTAATGAGCAGTGATTTCTTGCAAGACTCACACAGGTCAGTCACATTTTAGTGTTTCGTTTGTCCCACAGGCATAAGCGCAAATCACTAAAAAGGCCTCATATTAACAAATATAAAAATTGTTATCCCACCGCTGCCACAATTTGTCACGTATGGCACACCTGTGAGCATGTGACCTGCCTACGGGACAAAGGTTAATACACTGCTCGCAAGCGGTTCCACTTTTCACCTTTGCAAATGTCCCTGAAATAGAAATCCCTATACAGTACATCAGGGGTGCGCAAAGCTTTCAACTTGCGCAAATGCCTGCTTATCTCCTGGCTCACGCTCCCCTTTTCCTCGTCTCCAGCGTCAAATGACGTTGCGGAGGCATGTGACATCACGTTGCCATGGCAACGTTTCATGACCCGTGGCATCATTTGACGCCGGTTACCATGGCGACGAATCGCCGAAGATCAGGTAGGAGAAGCTGCAGAGGCCTCGCGCGGTCCCCCTGGCCTTTAATTTAAATGCCTTGGGGGACTGCATGGGACATCTGTAGCCGCCACACCCCTGTTAGAAATTCTCCAGCCCCCCCGGGGGCGTGCCCCCCACTTTGCGTACCCCTGCAGTACATAACCAAATGTCATAGGTTTTCTCCCAAAGAGGTCACTGGCGACGAAATGAGAAATCACATGTATGATCCAAAAACACATCTCTATTCAAATCTAATTTTCATAAACTTTGTTCAGACTTATATCCTATTTTTTTCCCATTGAAACAACATAAGCCCACCACTGTCGTAAATCAGCTGCGAGATTGACAGTTTTATAAGAGTAAAAAAACCCTGCTACAAACGATGTTTAAACCGTGCCTCAGTATATAACCTCACTCATAACTTCCCTTCTCTAATATTTAGACATACGTGAGTCATATTAATAGATTTAGACGGTCATGACAGACGTAACGAGACTAATCACGACCATCTTAATCCTAAATTTGAGTGACAAATGGATTTCTGTCCTTGGCACCTCTTACCCATGCGGTGTGTGGTGTCAGTATATGCCACTCTGTGCTATGAATACACACATGTAAATCTTGGCATGTACAGCAGATGACGTCACAGGATATTCTCATTTTTAATAAAGTCTTTCAACTGTGTGTCACCTCTCTCTGGAATACACCAGTAATTCTCCACAAACCTTGAGGCTTCTTTGAGGCTGACAGAATACTATCTGGTTAGCGTTTATGATCGTCTATACCCCACATATCACTTTTAATGGGCTATCCATGATAGACCCCCCAATTTAAGTTCTGTAAGGGTCCGGGAGTCACGCCGCCCTCGGCGTGCTCCCCACTCACCTGCAGCTCTGCCGGGTCCCCCCGCGGCACGCAGGCAGCCTCTCTCCAGAACGCCGATCGTAGCTCCACGTGGGCGCGCGCGCGCACGCCAAGGCTCTTCTTCTACTGTTGGGCCGGCGGGTATGCCCGGTCACGCGCTCGCAAGCGCAGTTACACGGAGGCGCGGCCACACGGAGGCGCACCCACCCCTTTAAGGCACAGCACCTCAAACTATTGCTGCAACTAAATGCAGCCTTACTACAGGGCTTTATGGCTCCTCCCCTGGGACTCATGCTGGACCTATCCCTGCCGTAGCCTGGCCCTTCCACACACCCCCACCTTGCTGCGCTGCCATTGGTCCCTCTCTCCTATATATACCCTACAGTGTCACTGACTCATTGGCTGAGCATAGAACCAGTTGTTCTCATCACTCTCTGCCCCCCTAGTCCTGTCTTGTCCTGTCTTGTTTTGCAGTCTTCCCCGTGTACCGAACCGGCTTCCCCTACGACTATCCGCACCTCTGGCATCCCGAACTTGGCGTACGGCAATACGACTCTCCGCACCTCTGGCACCCCGAACCCGGCAAACGGTAAACGATTACGTCCCTCTCTCTAACCCCGGACTTGGCGAACAGCACCCTCTACCATCCGTACCTCTCCTGCCCCGACTCGGACTCCCGGACCACTCTACTCTCAAGACGGGCCCTCGTGGCTGTGGGTGGCGTTATATCCTATCCCACCTCAGCACCGCGGTCCCGCCTCGTTTGTGGTGAGCTCGTCCTGACAAATTCTTTTTGAAGCCCCAAACAGACCCAGAAAATGTCCTGAACTTTACATTGTACTTCTAAACCCAAATATTTGCACCATTAAACCTTGAAGCACCAGATGGATTAAAATACATAATATATCATGATATTATCATGGCACTAGTCTTGGGAGTTGATTAGTGAGTGAAGTTGAGGGTTTCCCCTCTGGGCCGAGACGATGGATTCTTTCTGCCATTGAAGCCATTTTTTTGTTTGAGTTCCCAGAGGTCTTTTTCTTTTACTGTTTCTGATATGCAATTATTCTTAAATTGTTTCTTCTGCTTCTATATTCCAAGTCCTCAAGTTTGTCAGTCAGATAATGTGTGGATTTCAGAATTTTTTTAATTCTGTATTGCAATCTGGTTTTGTCCGTTTCACAATCTGCAGTGCGCTGTTTTACTTCCTCTATCCTTTTCATATGGAAGTTGAGTACAGCAAGAACAGATTCGATTTGATGGTTGAGTGTTTTTCATCTAGTAAGGGTGTGATGATTTTTGTGCTGTATCTTCTGCAGTGATATTATTAGAGAATCATTTTGAGATTGTGATAAGTGTTGGCTGTTTTCATCGTTCATTGTGAGTTGAGTCACTTTCTATTTATCCCCCTTCTCTCGCTAACTTTTATGCCTCATTGTGGGTCCAAGAACTTCTCCCTTTAACCCACGCAACCAGTAATGACTCCTCCGGGCTTCAGAGATTTTTATATTGCTTCAGGGAGGTTAGTATAGTTGATCTTTTGGAGTTGGAAGCATTTTGGGCTAGTGACTCATTATTTGAGTTACATTTCACTTCAGAACCATGGTTGTTTTGTGATGAATAGGAGAAGTGAAATGAGAGAAAAGGGACATAGCTGTACAATAATGCAATAAGTTGTTTGTGATGGTAGCATGTAGACGAGGAGCAGGTGCTGCAGGACGGCTGGTGCTATCAGTCAGTGATTTACGACATGAGAAAAAGACAATTTGATATCACCATGGTTCAAAACAGGTGAGAATTGTTAGTGATTTTCTTGAGAGAAAGGGACACACTGATGGTTCTGGAGTTCATCAAAGGTTAAAATATTCTGGCAGATTTCCAAGGTTATATATTTGGCTTTGATTAGCTACGTTTCCATACGTGGTGCAAAGTTGCAGGATGATCTGATGATGGACTACAGACGAAGGAGCAAGGATGAGAGATGGGTTGGGGGTAAGAGAAAGAGAGAGGTAAGGGAGAGAGAAAGGGGTAAGAGAGAGAGAGGTAAGAGAGGTAGAGAAGGGTAAGAGAGAGAGGGGGTGAGAGAGCAGGAGTAAGAGCGAGATGGAAGTAAGAGAGAGAGAGAAAGGGATGAGAGAGAGAGGGGGTGAGAGAGAGGGGTAAGAGAGAGAGAGAGAGAGAGGGGGTGAGAGAGAAGGAGTAAGAGAGAGATGGGGATGAGGGGGAGGGTAAGAGAGAGAGCGAGGGCAGGGTGAGAGAGAGAGAAAGCAGGGAGAGAGGGGTGAGAGAGGAGGGAGAAGGTTCTACGTTCACTCTTGCTGACCTGTCTTTTATATGGTGGTAGTTGATGTTTTTCCCTCCTCTCCAGGTTCAAGGACATGTTGGGCTGTTCTGTTTCCAAGGCTGAACACGCAGCCATGTCAGTTAGGCCTTGTCAGTGAGTAATAGGGCAGGGGCAGGCTTCAACTCACGGTTATCTTTGTTTGTTCAATAATGCTGTTCTTTGTTCACCCCCACGTGTGTGATAGTCCATTCCTGTGAATTCAGAAGGTACAGGACTGGGGGAGGTGGCACAGCCTATGATTTCAATAGGACCTTTGTGTCTCCACAATGTGGCCATGTGAGCTAGGTCACAAAATCGAATATTGTGCTGTTTAGCTGAAAGTTGTCCGATATGTTTCATTTTTGGATCAAAAATATCAACATTGTGTCAGCTTTCAGTTTTTGTATTTTGTGCTGCAGTTTAGGTGGTCATGCAGTAAGATTTTTTTGGATTAGTGTTTTTCTGCCAGTGAGCTTAAGCTCAACCCGGCCATCTTGATCAGGCTCCAAGCCACGCCCCCCTTTAACCCATTCTAAACTATTTAAAGAGGTAAACAATGGAGCTATTGAAATAACGGACAATGTATTTAAAATATACAGTGCTCTCTTTTTCAAGCTGTCATTGCTGGAGAAGCTGTCTATGTTCGAGGTTGGGCGTAGTGATGTGGAATTTTAGGTTTTTCTGTCCTCGTTATTCTTTATTAGCAAGTACAGTACATAAGAGTACAAGATATGTTGGTTACATTGTTTCATGTTTTTATTTTGTGTAATTAAGCCGAAAAAGAAAGCATCCAGACGACAGAAAATACAACTAAAACAGGATTACAGGATTTTGAATCTTATTTATTTGTTTTGACTATTAAAAAAAAATTATACTCTTGATTTAATGTGTGAATATGTTTCATGTCAATTTGAGACAGGTTTTTTTTGATAATTTTTCCATCTAAAGTATATGCTTTTAATGATCAAATCCAGTTAGCGAGTTTTACACTTTCAATTTAATATGTTGAATGGGATCCATGGTGTTAACATGTATTATGCCTTGTCCTGATTTTTTTTAAATGAATGTCAATTAGTTATTATAACACATATTACTGATATGTGTTTCAATATTACAGGTGCCACAAGTAGCAAAGAAACTCATGACCTGCTCTATGCCAGGCAGAAAATCATTGTTGTAGCAAAGGCGTTTGGATTACAAGCCATTGATCTTGTTTACATTGACTACAGAGATGGAGACGGGCTTCAGCGACAGTCAAGAGAAGGAGCCCTGATGGGATTCACTGGTATGTTTTCCTAATTATAAGAGCGAGATTTATTTTTAGGATTTGAGGAGTGACAGAAGCACAATAATGATGGTAATAATGGTAAACGCAGAAAAGGCAGTGCAACGTTGACAAAAATGGATATGAAAAATGACTATGCAAGAGTAGTGCAAATATGTTTAGGGTTTAATAAAGACAAACACAGTCATTATGGTTTAAGCCAGAAAAAGCAATGCAACTTTGACAATAATTAATTTAAAACATTTCCCAAGCAAGAATTGTGTGAATACCAATATTGCTTAACTTCTTTTTTTTTTTTTTTATTGCCAATTATGCAAAATGTGATATAATTGTAAATTATTATTTCAGTTGTATGGTGGGGGGGGAAACGAATTCAGAAAAGGAAGAAAGGCACACCAAGACATGATTCCTGTGGCTATCAGAGTGAGGGTGTGCTGTAAAAACAGTTTGAATAACACAAGATTTGGTAAACATTAAACAGATAGAGGCAGGAATAAATGTATTAAGCAAACCTGTGATTGATAATTTTGTCCCCGGAAGTTCCTGCCTCACCACATCTTGGGGACTGTTCCTCTGAATTTAGAAAAGTCCTGTGACATTGAAAGTCATCACCTTATTGCTGATAGTAATAATAATAATAATAATAATATTATTATTATTTGTAACCCTTTTAATGTGTGATCTGGAGGGGGGGTACTCTCCTTTACTGGTTACTCAGGTGTATTGGTGCTGAAACCTGCTGGTAACAGGAGGGCTGAAGGCTCCATGGTGGTGTGGGGAGAGCCAGGACAGGGACAGAGGGTGGGACAGGTTACCTTGTTCTGGTCATCTCTGGGTGGTGCAGCGCCTCCAGCCAGTAGGGATCCTCTGGGGTCTTCAGAGGAGGGACCCCCACTGACACTCTTCACATACCAGAGACAGAGTTCCACACAGCAGTTTCTTTCTGAAGTTTTATTGCAGCATATCATCACAGCATCAAAGCAGCACAGCATCACAGTCTGTAATAGCATATTCCTCTCTCTAGCTCAGTGCCCTGGCTAGCATCATGTCCTTCTTGGCCCCCCTCTTCCCTCCAACCCAGCATGGGTGGAGGGAGAGAGAGAGTTCCTGTAATTACTCCTCTCACTCAGTAGATCACAGACTCAACTGACTACTTAATTTAGGAGGTGTCTCAATTGGAACATCTCAGCGGAGTGTCTCTAACTTTGAATCATTACAAGACAAAGCCGGATACAGATTGGCCCACACACAGCCAATATCCACCCCTTTGATTGACAATCTCATGTTGCAAGGCCCGCCCTTGAATATTGCTACACATTCAAGGCTGAATACACATACAGACCTTTTGAAGGAATTAACCTTTCCACTGCCTGTTCTAACAGGACTGACAGAGGAAAAGCCCAGACAAAGAAGTAACTGCCGGGAAGCCATGTTACATTATCCCTCTGGTAAAACTCCAACCGTCCCGGCTTGGACTACAGCAGGTATAACCTTACCTTGCTGTGCAACATTTGTAAATTCAACATGAGCGGAAATGCAACACTGTACACTTCAGCTTACAGGACCGGCAATAACACTGCATAACACAGATACATGACATATCATGGAAACACAGTGAAGGAACAGAACATTTACTACCTCTGTAGTAAGAGTAATGCATTAATAATAATGAGCAGGTTCAGGCTTCCTGACCATTTTGCCATTGCCATCAGGTACTTTTACAGAGTAGCACCTGCGTTTTCTATACTCTGAAATATACTCCACCCTATCTAGGTAGATATCTCGGCCTATCATCCATAATTTTAATAGTTGTGGAGCTCTATCTAGATCCACATAAGCAGGGTCTTTAGCATAGGTCTCAAGGTGGGCAATAATGGCCTCTTTCACCCACTCTAGGCGGTGAGTTTCGACACTGCGCATCAATTTCTCAGGAAGATATGGAAACTCATACAGTATCCCATCTTCCTGAACCTGTGCACTATTACTCGAGCTGCACGGCTAAACTTTACCAGGCTTCTATCAGTTGCAGTGCCAGGTAGCACCCAGGAAAGAGGACAGTCCCACATAGGGGTTCCTTCTGCCTCCTCTCTAACAGGAGACAATACATTTTCAGATTTTGATAAGCACATTCCCTCATCATCAAAATCCCCCGACTGAACAGAACCCTCCAAAAGTGACACAGGCATATTGGTCAATAAATCATAGTGTTCATTTGGAGCCACGGGACTCACTGGTGTTAAAGTCCTGGGGGTCAGGGGTCGTATCCTGGGACTGGTGATGGACGGGGAGAGCGAGGTAGATGATACAGGGACTGGGGACGCCGGTGACAAGGGGGCCTCACCAAAGTCTCGAGGGGGCACATTCAGGGAACTCTCCCCGGGAGGAGCAATGGCACAGTCCTCGGTCAAGTTCAATTTGCCCCTCCCTTTGGCCTTAATGTAGCGGGCTACAGCCAGCTCTTGGGCCTGGCGAGCATCTCTGGCTTCCTTCCCCTCCCTACAGCGTAGGAGGAAAGGATCGTTAGAATCTTTAGCACTCACCGGAGCGGCCTCGATATCACTGGAGCTCACCCGGCTGGGCGACTTGCGGCCTTCTCGTCTCCCGGTGGTGGAGTAGCAACGGTGGAAGAGTGGATGCAGTCATCAGGGGTGGTGCCGGACGGCACTTCTCCCGTCAGTGGACCCTGCAACAGCATCTCGTCGTAGTGGCGTTCAGCAGCTTGCATGTAGGAGAGAGTGCGGGCCTCGCACATCTCCTGCTGACGCCGCAGGTACAGCTCCGCAGCTTTCTGAGCTTGATCCCAGTGGGGATCTGAAGAAAGGTCAAGTGACTCACCGCCATCGGCAGCACAAGTCTGGTCACAGCAACATCGGGTACGTGGGAGGTATCGGCCGATACCTCTGGGGTAGCTGGAACAGCCGGCTGGACGGAGGTTTCTTCCCTGTCGGAGCGGCTTACCGGAGCGGCAGTAGAACACACTTCACAGTATGGGCGTGAGGTAGTACCGCATGTCTCGGCGGCAGACCACTCAGCGCCGCTGGCTCAGGCGCAGACAAGGATGGCTCCGGAGATGGAGGAGGATCAGGTACTTGGTTGAAGGAGTTTACCCAGGCAGTGGGCCCAAGCAGGGAGCCTTCCTTCCGGCCGCCATGCCGGACGATGGGGAGGTCCATGCTGGACCTGTATGAGGGCTAAGTAGACACCACTTGCAGGTCTGGATAGAATAGTTCTTATAACATAGCGATATAATGGCGTGCAGCGTCGTCGGCAGAGACTTGAGCTAACTGGGACAACTTACGCACCAGGGTGTATAAGGTGCACAGCTCCCCAGTGCTCATTACAAGGTCGGGTTCGGCGGGGCCATCTATCCTAGCCCGCAGATAAGGCACACCACAAGCAGAGCAGCTTCCCAGCAGATGAAGCGAGCCGCCTGGGTAGTCACATAACGGGCAGATCCCGAGCAGTTGGTTCTCAGGGGAGTCCCTGATGAATAGGACTCCTCCGGTCAGTTCATAGATCTGTCCTTGGTTCTCCATAGTTATAGACAAGCAGACAACAGTAAAGGCACAACTGTTGTCTCTGGAGTGCACGTGTATCTGGCTCCTCACTTCCTGTGTGCCCCTTCAAGGCACACCCAGCTCCTCCCCCTGGTAAACAGTATAGTCCAATCCAGAGCAAGCAAAGGGGGAGGGATTTCAGTGGTTGCCGCTGTTTTCTGTAAACTGTTGAGCAGCAAAAGTTTGCAAGTGAAAGCAACTTTTGCAGAAGAGCACATGGCTTCCCTGGTAAGGCGGGAAGCGCCATCTTGAGATAGAATCAGAGTCCATGCGGCCCCAAGTGATCTGGAGCCGCGATTTTAACGCACAAAGTCCATCACCACGCGGTCTCCTTTAGAGCAAAAAACGCCATCCTGTGAGGACTTGTGAGACAGGCGTGACCCACTTTCTTCCATAAGGGGCCACACAAAGTAAAGCACAAATTCCTTTTTGCAGAGTACCACGCGCCCTGGGGTAGCTTCAGGGGGCGCCTCCCGAACCATTACAGCAATAGTCCTGTTATTGCCTGGGTGCACAGGGGTCTCTGATCTCACCGCAGAGGCCCTGTCCCCTCGCCAATACTTCGTTGGGGAGTAAAGAAAGGTATCCACACCCCCTGGTCCATAGCCTCCAGGGGGTCGCCCCAACTGCAGTGCCAGAGTTGGCCTGCAGGTTCCCTGGGGTAGCTTCAGGGACCCGTTATTCCCCATCCTTTTCCGGTTTACTCAGGGTGGCCAGGGTATCCACTCTCCCTGGGCCATAGCCCCCCCAGGGAGTCGCCCCAAAGCCTACTATGCCAGGAGGGCGTGTATGTGGGTATCCACGCTCCCTGGTCATAGCCCCCAGGGAGTCACCCCACATAGAAAAATGTCCTTTTCAGGGTGACCCCCTCCCTCGGGAAATTTCAGGGAGGGATCCCCTCTCTGCAAGGTCTGCAAGCTGCTGGCAAAGTCTCTGACACCGCTGCGTGGTTCACCTGCCTCTGGAAACCTGTCCCGTTGGTAAAGCCTCTCCTGTCCTGGGGAGCAGTTCATCTCAGCAGCGCCTCCTTTTATCCCATCCACCCATAAGTGATCTGGGGGGGTACTCTCCTTTACTGGTTACTCAGGTTATTGGTGCTGAAACCTGCTGGTAACAGGAGGGCTGAAGGCTCCGTGGTGGTGTGGAGAGAGCCAGGACAGGGACAGAGGGTGGGAAAGGTTACCTTGTTCTGGTCATCTCTGGGTGGTGCAGTGCCTCCAGCCAGTAGGGATCCTCTGGGGTCTTCAGAGGAGGGACCCCCACTGACACTCTTCACCTACCAGAGACAGAGTTCCACACAGCAGTGTCTTTCTGGAGTTTTATTGCAGCATCAGCACAGCATCACAGCAGCACAGTATCATCAGTCCTATCTCTCTAGCTCAGTGCCCTAGCTAGCATCATGTTCTTCTTGGCCCCCCTCTTCCCTCCAATCCAGCATGGGTGGAGGGAGAGAGAGAGTTCCTGTAATTACTCCTCTCATTCTGTAGATCACAGACTCAACTGACTACTTAATTTAGGAGTTGTGTCTCAATTGGAACATCTCAGGGGAGTGTCTCTAACTTTGAATCATTACAAGACAAAGCCGGATACAGATTGGCCCACACACAGCAGGGGGCGTTCCAACCAATATCCACCCCTTTGATTGACAACCTCATGTTGCAAGGCCCGCCATTGAATATTGCTACACATTCAAGGCTGGATACACATACAGACCTTTTGAAGGAATTAACCTTTCCACTGCCTGTTCTAACAGGACTGACAGAGGAAAAGCCCAGACAAAGAAGTAACTGCCGGGAGGCCATGTTACATTATTATTACATTTTACTCTTCGAAAGTCGCAAGAAAAGTGCCCATTTGAAGCCATCACATAAATGTTAAAGCAGCATTTTTATTACTTGAACCAGATAATCCCGTGGAGCTGCTTTGCTTTCCTCCAAACTCTGGGCCCCCTCTGGTTTCTGAGATATTTGTACATTTGTGTGCTGGTGTTTGACGCAATAAACGACAAATATGACTATGGAGTCACTGACAGAAAGCTTCAATGTCCCCTCCGGATGACATTGCAGCTTACTATTGGCCTGGGGTCCCCTGGAGGACTGGGGATCAACTCCAAGGGTAATGAGTGTACGTGTATCTATGATTGTATAGCTCTGTCCATGTACATAGATCTTCACTGCAGGAAAGACACAAGTTCAACACAATAGCATGGGATGTACTACTTAGTTGAAATAACATCACAGTAAACATTAGGAAACGGTGTAACTGTCCCACCAAACTTTCAATCTAGGTAGTATGTAGGGAGAATTTACAGAGACAGTAAGGGAACGTGTTATGAGAAGCGTGAATGTAAGGGGTGAGTACTTTGGAATTACTGAAATGCTTAGTTACAGTGGCGAAGATTGAGATGGGCCTGCATATTTGGGGATCTATCTGAAAGTGTTTCATAGAAGCTTTAACTGATTTCAAAGGCTCTATAGTCATGTGCCATTTTTAGGAATAAATATTTTTTGCTTACATAATAGATGCACATGACTGTACTGTACTGTTATGTTACATTCTGTTGGTTGGCAACCTGTTTTTTGTAACACAAGATGGATCGAAATACTTTGCTAAATTAGCACAGCACATGGTAGACCGATATGTGTGCAATAAATCCCTTAAAGGGGAAATCCCTCCTAGGACCAAAGTGAACTAATTTCAGTGACATTTTTAAGGCGTCTCATCTGGGTAATTAATCTGATACTATACATATTTTATATTTATTTTTCAAGTTAGAAGGGCTTTGATTTCCTCTGGTTTCTCCCTTGTGTGTGACGTTGCTGTGTGTTCAGCAAGTGCTTGTCCCCCCTCCAATTATTTTTATTGGTTCTCTGATAAGGACAGGATGGGATAAGGGTAAATAAAACAATTGATTGACAAGCACTTGCGCTTTCAGAGACCCCTAAGAAATTGCTGACCATGTGGGATTTCACCTTTAAGAGCTAAGACATTTAAGGCACAGTTTGCTAAAGCAGCGGTGCGCAAACTGGGGGGCGCGCCCCCCATGTGGGGGCGGGAGAATTTCTATGGGGGGTGAGGCGGTTACAGAGGCCCTGCGCTCTTCCCTACGGCATTTAAATTAAATGCCGGGGGAGGCATGAGGCCTCTGTAACTCACTTTCTTGCTGCCAGCCGGGTCTTCGACGACGCGTCGCCATGGCAACTCGGCGTCATGTGACGTCACGCGCCGCCATGGCAATGCGCGTCAAATGACGTGGCATCACATGACCCATGACGTAATTTGACGCCGAGCCATTGGCAGAGTGGGCGCAAATGCTGCAGCTCCCAAGAAGTTTGCGCACCGCTGTGCTAAAGTAGCTTACTATAGGTCAGGTCACACATGGTATTGGTCATGTCACTTAGCCACTAGAGCAGAGATACTCGGGCTCAGTCCTCGATAGGGCCGGTTCAGGTTCATTCAGTGCCCTAGGCAAACCGTCAGCCTCCCCCCCACACACACACAATTAACTTTTGGGGAAAAGAATTCTATCTAACTGAAAAATGTACATGTTACACCAATTTTTTTCTCTAATACACACTCTCTCCTCTCTCCCTGTCATTGTCTCTCCGCCCTCTCCCTGTCATTGTCTCTCCCCCTCCTGTCATTCTCCCTCCCCCTCCTGTCATTCTCCCTCCCCCTCCTGTCATTCTCTCTCCCCATCTCTCTCTGTCATTCTCTCTCCGCCTCCTGTCATTCTCTCTCCCCATCTCTCCCTGTCATTCTCCCTCCCCCTCCTGTCATTCTCTCTCCCCATCTCTCCCTGTCATTCTCCCTCCCCCTCCTGTCATTCTCTCTCCCCATCTCTCCCTGTCATTCTCCCTCCCCCTCCTGTCATTCTCTTTCCCCATCTCTCCCTGTCATTCTCTCTCCCCCCTCGCCCTGTCATTCTCTATCCCCCCTCTCCATGTCATTTCCTTCCCTCTTTCTATCTCCCCTCTCTCCCACATTCTCTCTCATCTCCCTCATTCTCCCTCCCCCCCTTTCCTGTCATTCTCTGTACGGCCCCATTCTTTCTCCCCTGGTCACTCTCTCCCCCCCCCCCCCCATCACTCTTTCTCCTCTCTCAGACACACAGACACACACAGAGACAGACACACCCACATCCACAGATACACAGACACACACAAAGATAAACACACACAGAGCCAGACACACACACACACACACACACGCAGAGGCAGACACACACGTACAGACACCCACACACAGATAGAAACAGACACACACACAGCGGCAGACACACATAGACACCTACACACACCAACACACACACACACACAGAGAGGCTCACAGACACAGACACACAGCCACAGACACACACCTATAGACACACACAGACAGACAGCCTTACCTCTCTATGGTCCACAGCTGCTTCCTCCTCTGCTGGGCCCCATACCCAGGCTCCTAACACCTCCTCCTGACTTGGCTGTATTACCCAGCAGCAGCCAATCAGGATGAAGGTAACTGCCCAGCCACCTAGGAACAGCCCTGCTCTCTCTCTACTCTGGGAAATCCCCCGCCCGTTAGCAAGCACTTCACCAAGCAAACTAGGCAACTGCTACCCCCAACATTTTTCCACCCTGGGCAGCCGCCTAGTTGGCCTAGTGGTTAAACCGGCCCTGGTACTCGAGGGCTACTAACAGTCTAGTTTTCATGATTTCTCTAATAACACATACTTAACTGTAGCCCCCATTGGGACTACTATTGAGTTAACGTGTTAATGGCTCTAACCGGTTAACTGTGTGGGCTCACACAGGGTAACACCCCGCTCCCCTCACATGGTATACAGTAACTTGGCAGAAAAGAGCCTCACTGTTAATAATGTGTAACCCATCCCTCCCTTACCTCCGCTGTTGCGGGGGATGTTGTGGAAGGTGTAGGGGGCGAAGGGATCACCGCGGCCCCCTCTGCAGGGCACCGCCATGGTTGGTTGCGCGTGCACTCCCGGAGGTTCGTGCATGCGCAGAGCGCAGTCAGCGGCCATTACAAGTCATGCATGCGCAGAACGCCATGCGCACGCGGCCCCAATGTAGTGAAGGCTCAGCGGGGACTACAAGCCCCATAGTGCTTAGGGGCTGCATACCACCTGACGCCAGGGAGCCAATAGACGGCTGTTTCCCCTGGAAGGGAAAGAGATAGATATTCGCGCGCTGGGAGTGCAGAGGTCAGTCGGGATCTGGACAGAGAAGGGTGTAGGTAGGGTCCAGGGAGCAGTGCTCCTTTGGACTAGGCCAGATACCCCCAAGGTCCCAGATAGATCCCCTGAATCCGAGTAGATACTGTGAGCATTGCATACTGTAGGGAAAGGCCTCAGATAGGGACCCTTTCACAGTAGTAATAGTGAGAGATGTGCGGCAGGACATTGCCTGAAGGAGAAGTGCGGCCTGTTGTATGGGAGCAGACCCAGACTCCTTGATAGAGACTATTTATAGGTGTACACTCCGACCGGAAGCCCCTCCAGAGGCATCCGCCTAACGATCCACCCAGAAAAGGAGCAGCAGATTGCGGCGCGGAACCATGTCGCTGATCCGAGGAGTTCTACTGTTGTCCTGGTCTGGACTAAGACCAGGAAGGTATTAACCATTAACCACGTGCACCAACGTGCCCCAACACAGGGAAGCTCGATATCCCACACTCACTCTTTGGGGGAGGGATAGCTGGTGGACACTCCCTGGTTAAGTGCCCAGGCACTCCAGAACTTTGAGGTTTACAGTCGGGAGTTGTGACTGTGGGGAGATACCTTACGGGGCTGTGTTATGTGGATGGTTTATAATCTGTGCATAGTAAATACTGTTATCATATACCTGTGTGTAATTACTGTGTGCATTGGTTCCGGTGAGGGGCTCCTCCCACCACGTTGGGATCCCTCGCCGGTGGAGGCGCTGCACCTAGGCGATGAATATACCCCAGGCTCCCAGTGTCGGAGGCTCAGGCCTCTTGTTAGCTGAACAGGTGACAGCAGCACAGGTAGTTTCAGTACTCAGGGGGTACAAGCGTTACAAATGTAAATATGTTCCCTTGAATAGATATGTGTACAGAGATTGATTTGTCTGTCCCTGTTCATTGTTTTATAGTTAGGGAAAGTGCCCTACCCATATATCGTCCGTAGCAATGGCTATGGTGAACCCATTTGTTCATATACGAGGAAGCCTAGGCCCAAAAGAGTTAACCCAAAGAGAAACAAGCCTCAGTACCTCTCTAGCGTATTAAAATGAATGTACCTAGGGAAGAAGCAAATAATACAAACACTGTAAATATATCAGAACTGTGAATAGAGTGGTGTGTCTAAGACTGAAGAGCCTTAACAACGGCTGTTAATAAAGCTTCTGTTTGTACTATAAAAGTTACTGGCGCCCCTCATTATGCCCTCAGTATATCTACGCCGAGCCTGTGCAGATCCAGCACCCTGACACGGTATGAGAGACTGAGCAAAGCCATGTGTATAGTCAACTGATGTATTGTAAACTCCTTAAGAGCCGGACACGGAGGGTTACACAACCAATGAACAATCCATGACATCATTATTACTAACCTACCCTGGAAGCCTTTTTAGTTGGAACTTGTGCATCCCGGTGCTAGCACCTGCTCCTTACTTCATTTAAGGATGCAGTCCCACTCGACAACATATTTTGGCATTCCAATAAACTGGGCACTTTCAGCCATGTAGTACTTTCTATGTTATTCCTTACAGTTGTTTCATAGTTTTAGATATGTTCATTAAGTTAAAAGGTTTAAGCCTGAAAGCCTAACTGTGAGAGCGCAATAATAATTGTCATATGTAATGCAGCACAATTTGCTTGGAGGCAAGCTATTGTCTCATACTCAACTGTGGGATTAATGTAGCAGAAACCCCACACTTCTAGTGAATATGACTTCAAAGTTTTAACTGTTTGAGCACTGACAATATTTGTTTATAAACCTAGACAAATCATATACGCTCTTTTTTGGCAGCAGAACCTGTAGATTATAAAAGTACCCATGGTTTAATGTTATTTTCTCACATTTTACGAAAATTTCAGTCCAAATGCTTGCTTTAAAAAAAAAATTATTATTAAACTCAAGTGAAAATAAATTTGTATAAATCCTTCAATCAATGTCACATTTACACAATATATATAAAATTATGTTTTCCACTCTTTAAGCCATCAGAACTTCTAAGCACATTATTTGTAAAGAAGTGTTTCAGCAGTATAAAAGCATGGCAAACAGTGACAAACACATCTAACGGTGACAATAACAATATGCTTTCCTGAAACGTGTAGCCCTTCTTCCCCCAGACTAAAGACACTACCGGTACTGCCGTTACCTGTTGGCTCACAGAGGACCTAAGCCTCCGCCACTGGGAGCCTGGGGTGGTATAATTATTGTCTCGGTGCAGCGCCTCCACCTGCGAGGGATCCCAGCATAGCGGGAGGAGCCCCTCACAGGAACCAATAGTAATAGCAAAGACACACGGTATGTAATAACAGCCTTTACTGAACGCACATATACATAACACTACCACACAGTATAGTGAACACCCCAACCCAGTACCACCAGTGTGTGTCCCCAAGTACATTGGGTGCCAGGCACCAATACCTTGATGTCCCTTTCCCAATGTCAAGGTCCACCCAAACCGTAGAAGATAGCGCTAACCCGTGAAGTGTTGGTGCACTTAGTTGGGTACCTGCCCGGGTTCTAGCACCCGGGTAATGCGATGAAGAAGGGGATCCATCTGATCTAGCGTTGTCCCAAAGGCGTCAGCCTCCGTGTGGGGTGAATTCCGGCGTGGATAATATCACCAGAGTCTCTTGCAATGGAGATGGTCTGGTCCCAGACCACAGGCCGCAGTCACGGCATGGCGTCTCACCGGTGCTGTACTTGCCTATAAGCAGCTACTGGGGAAAGGTCCCTAACTATGAGCTTTCCCTCTAGCATCTACAACCTACTGTGAGTCGGGGCCTAGCTGGGACCTAAATGGGGGAGATCTGGCCTAGTCCAGGGAAGCACTGCTCCGTGGACACTACCTGCTCCGTTGAGGTCCCTCTTTCGACTGGTGTGGTGTCCTGAGAGCGCCAAATGTATCCTTCTGCCTGCCGAGATCCTAGCAGCCCTATTGGCTGTGCTTGCCAATGTGTGGTGCAGCCCCTGGGGCTGCTGAGAATTGCAGTTCCCCTGCGGAGCTTTCAGTGTAATGGCCGCCGCTATACTAGCTCCTGCGCATGCGCGAGGTGGAGCAAGATGGCCACCGCAACTTGGAATCTCCTCTGCGCATGTGTGAGTGCGTCTGCGCATGCGCGGCCAATTCAACATGGTGGCCCCCACGGTCGGATGTGCCGCAAACCTCCCGGAGACCCTGTCGTCCAGCGAAACCTCCCTGCACCTCCCTGCCTAGCCGCGCTCTCCCCAGCTGCAGCGGGGGTAAGGGGAAAGCTTAGGAGAGCCCTGCGGGGGACCTGGCTACACATGAATCAAATATTACATTATAATAATGCATATCTTTTGTAAAACTAGGATTAACCAGGCTTCTAACTTCAGTGGGGTTCATTTATCTCAAAAGTAATACTACTCGTAGGACCTTCCCAAAGGCAACTTGCACAAAATCACAATTAAAGTCTTTTGTAATTTTAGGATTTTTAATTTTTTTAGAGTAAATAAAAATATCACAATGCTTCCACTGCAGTGAGGGATTCTGGGAAATGACATGCAAATGAGCACACAGTGTCACCTTTTGCTTCTTGTCCAATTTAACATGGACCCCTATAAGCTTATGCCTGCCACATTACACAACTTTTCAGCACAGCCTGTGTTAAAGAAGTGCATAGCCAGCAACCCTACTCACAGACATCTGTTTCAATCTTGTGGGGATCATTAGTGTGAGGTTTTTTTTTTTGTTTTTTTTCGTGGAATAGTTCTTCAAAATAGAAATCACCTGATGTATACCAGAGTCAAATATTATCATAATAATACTAACTTTATTTCATATAGCGCTTTTCTCCCAATAGGGAGAAGGTGTGACTCAGTGAGTAAAGACACTGACTGGCACTGAGTTTGAAGCAGGGGAACCTGGTCGGCCAGTGTCGGCTCCTTGTGACCTTGGACAAGTCACTTTATCTCCCTGTGCCTCAGGCACCAAAAACATAGATTGTAATCTCCACCGGGCAGGGACCTGTTCCTGCAAAATGTCTCTGTAAAGCGCTACGTATAACTAGCAGCGCTATTCAAGAACATGCTATTATTATTATTATTATGACACAAAGCTCAAAGTGTATATACAGAAGATGTGACTATGTTTGTAATGCACCTGACAGGGTGCAGGCAATGATACGATCTGTATACCTATGGTTATGGGTGTCAGATTTGCCTTGTTAAGATAAGAAATCTGAACAGCAGATAACTAATGGGAGTAATCGAGGTAAAACAGATACATTTGTATTCTGATCTTCTGAAAATGCACAGAAAAACATTGCATGCAGGCAGGTGGTGCACAGAGGAGAGTGGTAGCAGGTCACACAACACTTGGAGGGGCAGTGATACATAATGTGTGGCTGGTTTATATTGCGTGGTGACTTCAGTGTGTGAAGAGTATAAGGAGCCAGGCGGGGTTCCTTAAGAAAATTGAAAATTAGGTAGAAAGCATTTTCTCGGGTATGTCTATGTGTCGGGGAAAACCTATCTATTACAATAAGGCCGAAAAGGAAAAAAGAGCCGATCAGTTGGTGAGTGGGACATAAACATTTTCCCTCTACATTGAAGTTCATTGTGGGTTAATTCTATGGGAAACAGCACACACATGCAGTAGTGGAGAAGGCTTGAAGAAATATATGGTGTTTCTGATAAGAGAAGCTTTGCAGGAATGCTGGATTCAGATAATGACATCTCTTATTAGAATCATATAAACAACTGACATTTGCTGCAGCATCTGTTTCATTTTTGCTACTGTCCAATTAGAAGCAGGTGTGTGTTAGCATGGACTTAGTTTGTTACCAAAAAAATATAGTTTAGCAGAACATCTCATCCTAGTTAAATAAAAAAACACAAGAAAACGATGCAGTAGAGCTTTATTTTTTTTCCATATTCGGACTAAATGTTGCAGATAAATTGATATCAGTCCATTTTAAACCATTTGCATTGTGATTAGCTTTTAGTAACACTATTGATGGGACCCCGATGTGCCAGTATGGCTTGAGGAAATATGCTGGTGGTTCCTTCTGTTCCTCTTCCATATAATTAGTGGATAGTTGCAGTAGATGTCACTCCTGTATTAAAGATGAAGCAATAAACATCATACATTTCATTTCACAGTCAACTGAAACCAAACACCTGGCAGAGCAAAATGTCCCAAAAAGATTTCCAATACAAATACCTTTTTTTTATATTAACTAAAGAAAAAGATATGATGGAGCGAATCTTATTGTGACATATTTAGATTAGTCTTCTGGATATTCTCATATTCCTTTCAAGTTTAGTCTTGGTTCTAACAATTAGAACCTGTTCTAACAGTTATTAAACTGTTTAATGCCTTTTCCACTTAGTTGTAAGTCAATTTGTATAGCAAGATACAATGATATGTTTGTAAAACTTTGTGTGAAAGATTCTACCTCTCTAGATTTATACCTTTGTAGATGCACCCAAACTTTTGTACAGCGTACAACGTTTGTGCTTAAGAAAGATACCTGTCCATGGATTTCTATCATCCCTTTCTGCAGTCTGTAAAAAAGCAAACTTGTCCAAAAAGAGCCCTTCAACTGCATTTAAAATACTGCATTTGGATTAAAAAAACAAAAACTTTTTTTTACCTTATAATACCCTGACCGTGCCGGAAGTGATTAAATAAATCTTCATACACCAACATATCTCACAACTTTCGGAGGGTGAAACACACCACCAGCTGCTGCTCTCCTGTAGTCCGCAGTGAAACATTTCACCATTATTTCCCTCTGTTGTCCTATCGACTTGCAGCCCGATCTCCAATGCCCTGTTACAATACAGCCCTGCCCCTCCCTGCTGCTAGCTGGGGAGTCGCTGGGAGCAGGGTACAGCCTTCTTTGGTAAGGTAATCGCCTACTGTGGCAATGAATAAACCATAAATTATCATAAGAACATGGTTCACTAATTCTGCTATGAGTTTCTGTCATACTGTATTACAGTACGTGTACAGTTACTGTATGCACTGACAGCCTGAAGAAGGGACCTTTGTGGTCCTGAAAGTTTTTGCACACTCTTAAACCACGAGTTGGCTCTTAAAGGTATCATTTCTACCTTACTTTTCTTTGTCTAAGTCTATTATTTTAACCGCCAGACATGCAAAAAACAAATGAATCCCTTATGGCCCCTCTGTCTGCTGTGGGTGGGTTCACTCATCATTCTCGGTCCTGTGGGCAGAATAATTTGTGAATTGCCTATGGCCCTTTACATCACCCCTCACCCCACGTGGGGCTCTGTTTGTGGACCAATGGGGAAGGCTGCACATCTCCTTGCTCCCCCTAGACCTGCTGGCTCCTTCCCTTGAGGTACGTGCTGTTGCCCAAACACTACCCTCCTCCCCCACTGGGCATTTACCACCTTGTTGTTAGTACTCAAGCGCTAACCGCTATCTCCTGGCCTCGCTCAGCGCCTTGTTACGTTGTCCGTTACAGTACAGTATGTTATCTTTCTTATGACACTGGTTTTCCATCACTGTAAGTGGGGATGGTTGATACACAGTAGCACTTCACAATGGGAAGATTAACACACTACAGTTTTACATTCAAATTGTAACTTTATAGTCTACAAGTAAAATTCATAAAGGAATTGGTAAAAGGTTATTAAAAACATCCTTTTAAACAAGGGGGCGTTTTCTAAGGATTTCTTTTGATTATTCATGTCCTTCAATTATTATTTTTAATAAATAAAGTTTATTTACAAAATGGCACCACGGTATCACTGTTTCCCATGGCGTATTTCAACTATTATTTCTGGGGAGATATTCCGCCTCATACAGTTACTGTACACCTTGCTTTGTTCTTGGAAAGGCCCCTCACGTGAAGAGTTGGCATTATGCGCTGTAATCCCTGCATAGCTGACAAATTGACCTAAAATGATATGTCAAGTGGTGTTGGATACCTGAGTAGACAATGTAGCATTAGAGCTTATACTGATTACACGGTGTTTGTAAAGCGTTGCGTTCCTATTACCTCAGGCTTTCCCTTGAAACAGTTTCTAAAGTGTTCACTTTGAAGGCTGTTTTAAAAATCAATTTGACCTACATGAAATACCATGTACTTCATAGGAGGGCTTACTTTTAATGGTCCATTGTTGCATGCTATACATTAAGGACTTTAGCATTCCTATTTGTATCTTACTTTACAGTAAAATAGCTCCCCCGTACATGTGACCGTATACTTACTGTAGTTGATGAGCAAAGTTTGTTTGTACAACTAATACTATTTTGCAACTAAAGGTGTTTCAAAATGGTATACTAGTGAAAGTGCAAAGCAATTACTGCACCCCAAAAATATTTTAGAATACTATTATGGTTATATCAATGATTACACTACTATTGTTGATATTTTACTAATATGGGGGATATTAGCTGTGTTAGATACATTGTGCAAAGTACTGTTAACTGAAATGTAGTGGTACTGAATATGTTTACATGTCCTTGTAGTAAATGTGTAATCCTTTTTAAACGAGGAATCAAACAAGACAGTTTTTTGGTTGTTTTTTTTTTAATTATTTCAGAGGAAATGAAATCACGCTCACAAAAATGTCAACAGTCTTTGTCTTTTAAAAAATCCACCGTAGAAATGATTCCAAAAGTAATCAATATAAATCAGTTACTGTCTGGGAGAAAGAGATAACCGCTTTCCCACGCTCACCATAATCATATATCAGCTGGAGTTTCTGGAAAACTAGAACAAATTCTGTATTCTACATTATAGAGGAAAATGGTACTTAACATGCAATAGAAAAAAATAAATGAATGAGACGATAATTAAAAGATCTCCAAAATGTACATTTACTCATACTTAAACTTGCCCTATTTTGAAAGCATCAATTTCCCAGAACCCTCCCCCCTCCACCCCCCCCAATTAAACATAATAAAAATGCTATTAGTTGGTTTTGGTCCAACATGAGTCTGCGCCTTTATGCGAGAGGCCAAAGCTCCTCAAACTCGATTTTCAAATGTTTGTCAACAGAAAAAGAAAAGAGTAATCCTTTTTTTTTTTTTTTTTTTCAAAGGAGGTTTGGATGTGGAGATAGAAATGGGGTGAACCTATGTATGCAAAGACAAATGTTTTCTAGTATAGGGGATTAGCCCACTACATTTCTTTACTATACCCATATTGTATTGGTTATAGTGGCTTGAAAGGGTGAATGGTATAGTCCCTGATTTCAGGAAATCCTAGTTTTTGGATCTTATTTTCGAAAAAAATAATTTAGAATATTTTTGCATTAAAAAGAGAGGCTCTTTCTAAAAATAAATCCCCTTTACGTAAAAAAGAATAGAAAAGAAAACGTTCCTCTGTAAATGTGTAAAACTGAAAATAGTGTTGCTTGGAAATGTGAATGAAAAAACAGCGGTAACGTATATATTTATTAACTTTCAATGTATTCTTTTTTTAAATGTGTATGTTGAACTGCTTCTATTAAAGCTATATTTTCTATGAATAATTGTATTTATGTAGCGCAGTGTACGCATCGCTTAACAGAATTTCAATACAGAAAAAATAAAGGAAAAACAATGGGGATAAGAGCCAGTAAACAGAAACACAAGGCAGAGAGAGCCCGTGCCCCGAATAGCTTACAATCTTATGTGAAAATAATTGAAATTAAGTATATAGTTTCATTGGTTAGAGGGGAAACGTCATTGTCTGATTTTTGCAAAATGAATGTTCCAAACAATCAGAATTCTAATGATACAATATTGCTTTGTGCTGTACCATCATTGTCTCTGAAATGCTTAGCTGTGTCATTTTTTTAAATTATATTTTTTAGACCAAATCTGTTGGGGTTTTGTTTTCTTTGCACTCTGGCATATCAATCTGTGATTCTCAGACTTGCTTATTTTATTTCCTTAATTGTTCAAATACTGCAGGTTTGTTTTTATGTTCTGCAAAGCATAGCACCGGGGCATAATTAGACGTGTCATATTTAGCAATGATTCAGAATCGCCAAGAATATGTCAGAAACAATGAGCAGATTTTGTTTAGAAATATTATTTTATATTTTGACATTGCCATAGTAATTATGTTTATTTTATGCATTTTTTTTTTTTTTTTGCAATCACACAATTTATTCTATAAATAATAAAAAGCAAGCTGTATCATTTTACTGCATGTTGTGTTTATAATACGTTGTTCTCTTCTAAATAGACTTAAATACGTTTGTGCTGTGTTTTTTTTTATTCCTTGTCTTCACATCTAACCTATTTAGTAGCCAATAAAGAGCTTTATTCCAACTAAAGGCCCCTTTCTGCCAGCTAGACAACAAAGTAAAAAAAATGAGAATGCTTTTTGTTTGCTTTAAAACAGAACTGATTGTTGTATTCTTTTAAAACGCGCCAAATTGAGCCAAGGCTGCATTTATCTTTCCATGCAGCTTCAGCACAAGGAAAGGATTCACGCTGCTCCAGAGTGCCAGGGATAAAAAAAAAAATAGAAGAAAAAAAAAAGAAAGCTATTACAGTAATTATTTGTTATTATTTAATGTGTAGTCCGGGAGGCATTCTCGATCTTTGAATGTTTGACACATTTTGCGTGAACATCTGTTGTTGATTCATGTTTCTGGTGTTATTAATCTTCTTGTAGGTAAGCAGGTGATTCACCCGAACCAGATTCCAATTGTCCAGGAGCAGTTTACTCCGAGCGCTAACAAAATAAAATGGGCCCATGAATTGATTTCTGCTTTTCAAGAGCACCAGAGATTAGGAAAGGTAAAATTGGATGTTAGTTCAACGTGTCATGTAGGAAATGTGTACGTTCCTTAGTTACAGGCCACTATCTTCTACATAGAAAGGATCCTACGGTTTTTTTTTCCCCACATAAATTGTACTCAAAGTAATTCCGTTTTCCCCCAAATGCTTTTATTTTATATAGATTATTTATCTTCTTAAATGATCAAGCTCCTCTTCATTCCTCCTTCCTGCTCTCTGCGTTCCTCCTTCTTTACCCTTTTGCTTTCCTTCTTGCATCTCTCTATTTCTGTCTCTTTGATTTCTGCAAACTCTTTTTATTTTAATACATTGCCTGCCTCTTCCTTACCTTAATAATCTCTATTTCCCTCCATGTTTCCCTTTCTCTGTCTCTCTTTGTCTCTCTGTCTGTCTGTCTGTCTCTCTCTCTCCTTTCCTGTGTCTCCACCCCTCCTCCTTTTTTTTTTATTCCCCCTTTCCCTCTTGGTTGCTAGCCACACATCTTTAGTAAATACGTGCACATTTCTATTTAGGGCTCAATTCTTGAACAGATGCTGTTAACCTGTGTTTTTCTTGACCAAAATCAGTAGCATATTCATCTGGCGCAATTGAAATCAACTCAAACAACATTTGTAATTGTCAGCTATAATAATCCAGTGTTCTGCAGGGTCAGGATTAAAGGGCCATATCATTCTTTTTAATTGCAATTATTAAGAAGTAACGCTACTCTGAATCGCGATTTGGAGGCCAGAGATGTGGATATACTAAAAAGCAAATTAACACGGGAATATGGTTGTTCCTAATTTAGTGCATCATTGAGCCTCACGTTTCCTGCACTGTGGGTTTCTGCTATATAAATATTGCAGTGGTGATGCACAATCTGTCCCCACTTTGTGCCAGTAATACTTACATTAGGTGTCGCCTGAAGGAAGGTTTTATGCCAGTTGTAGCATTGTCTGTTAATTATCTCGTAGGTTATTTGAAATAATCCAGTTTGCCTCTTTTTACAAATGAGGAACATGTTATGTTTTAATGTGTCCTCCACATTATAGTGTACCTTACCTCATACCTTAAATGATTAAATAGAAATGACTGTGAAATGTGTATGCTCACGCTGTGTATAGTAATTAGTTGCATATGGGGTTTGATTTGCAAAGAACAGAATATCTAGTTGCATCGGCTAACAATTTTGTTTTTCGTGAAGCTTAAATACCCCTTTTTTATTTTACAAGTAACAAATTCCTATTGTTTCATGAAAATCACAATTTGGACATGATCTATAATTTGCATTGTACAATGTGTTACCCTTTTTAGCTACATACGTGGGTTTTTACTAAGAATAGGAATACATTGCAGCATGTACTTTGAGCTAGATCGTTTGAGCTGGATGCAAACGTATTGCAGGATACATGGAGCAGAGCAATACACTACCATCCTATCTGGTAGGAAAGGAGCTAGTGGGAAATAGTGAGGCACCAAATGATTTTATAATAAAGTCAGCTCAGAAATGAATGGGTTGAAAGATCAGATTATATTGATATACACTAACTAAGAATGGCCAGCTTTGTGGTTTGAAATCCAAACGTGGCAAACTTCAAAGTTGGTTTAGCTGTTTGAGTTGAACATTTTTCCCGTAAATATTCTTTTCGGTAAATGGGGAGAACGTTGTGTGTTCGCAAACATAAAACAATTGGCAAACGTTTGCGAAACGTTCAAAGTTAGAAAAAAGTTTGGTCACATTTCAAAACCCCAAAAACAATTTCTGCTTTCTTGTTATTTCGTTTTCATAATGTTTAACAAATCCAAAGCCAATCGAGTTCCCGCAAAACCAATCCGCAAATGTTGTTAGAACCAAAATGCTAGTGAAAGAGGCCACCTTTAGTACTGACAGCATTTCTCCAAGTAAAATGAATATGCACTTACAGTATATTAATATAACTTAGAAACGCAGGGATTTCAGAATCTTAGATAAATGTCATGCTTCACAACTTTGTTTTGTCTATTGAGTGCACAACTTAATTCTCTGTCCTGTACAGAATGTGAAGCAAGGGGATTGCAGTACTGCAGATATAATGCAGGCTCTCATGTTTATAATGTAATGCCTTGTCTGCCCATCTTTCATTTCTGTTCATCCACTTCTCCAAATGTGCTTATATAAAGCTCGTATTGCTACACAGATAATTGCACTTCTTTTTCCTTGCTCTGTGGTAGTAATTCACTGGTATATCTTACTCTTTTTAAAAATCAAGATGTATCCCATTAACAGAAAAACAAACTCGGGCCCAGATCCACAATAGGGTGTTAAGCTATAGCACGCCTTTACTCCCATATATATGAAGGGGAGCTGAGGCGTGCTAAAGCTTAGCAACCCTTTTGTGAATCTGGGCCTCATAGTCTTTAAATGCTGAGAATGATATCAGTACTGCGAAAAAAACACAACAGTAACTATTTCTAGTGAGCCTGACAATGCTCAGGAAAAATAATACCAATATTCTATGAATATTAATAGAGAAAAGTGCAAGTGTCAATTCCTGTGAAATAGTTGCCCACATACTGTAGGTTGAACTTGAGGTACGTGTCTTTTTTTCAACCTCATCTACTATGTAACAAATTGCATCTGTAAAGGCCAACTGATATGTTTTGTATACAAACATTCCAGGATATACAGTTGGAAAAGGATGTAAGTGCTTCTGAAAGCTTGATGTATCTTTGTAAGAAACCGTTAAAGGTGTGATTTCCAAACATACATGCTTTCTTTAAAATAAAAAGGTGCAGAAGGGGCGTGGCCTGGCACGCTAACAATATGGCTGCTTAGAACTGGAGCTTCCTAGGGAAACTTAGTGAATCCTAACCCATCCATACTCCAAAACTAATAACACAACTTAGAATTAGCAAATCTCTAAAGACCATTTCAGGAGCTGCAAGCCAGTATCAATATTATCTCTCAAGCTATACCTAATCTAACGATTCCAGGAATAGAAGCCTGGCGCTGCTAGGGCCTGACGCAGGGCTCGTCCCCTCAGACACCCAGGCAGAGCGCGGCACCCGGCAACGGATCAGAAACTGAGGGGATCGATCGCACTCCATCCCGTGAAATCCGGAGCTTCCGACTTCGGAGACTAGCCATACAGCCACCGAAACGAGAGGTCGGGGAGGAAATCTCGGCGGAGAGAGAGTGAGTGGATCCTGCCCCCCCCCCCATACTTTACCGCCCACGCGCACTGCCTGCAAGCCGCATAGCCGCCCGACCAAGCGGCAAATAAATAAATAAACACTAACGGGGAGAGTCTGGGGTTCCATCTTACACTGAGCTGCTGAATGAATAACACTGCCAAGGTGCAAAGACCCCATATATCCCCTCATAATCTGGGCTTCAAAGACTAAGGGTTAAAGATTAACCATAACCAGAGCCTATACACGCATTTTATAGGATACCTAATACCACAGACCCTGAATGATAAATAAACTACGGTCAATAAACAGTACCCACCTGCAGTGATATAGCTGGAGGGGTCCCAGCCTCGCACCACTTGGGAACTACCGAAACAGAAGTAATTAAAACAAAGATGTTCCGAGAGCTTCCGGTGACGTCAGGGAACATGGTCGGATAGTCGAGGAGCTCCCGCCACCCTCACAAGCAAATTTCATGATCGAGCGACCCAAACCACACAAAAAAAGCATAAAAAACGCACAAACAACTTAGCAGGCGTTAGGGAAGATGCCGGCCCGCCCAAAAGGGACCCAAGGCCCAGGAGTCCCAAAATACTTTACCCCCGCGCACCGCCCCATTGAACAGGGTGGGGACTCCCAAGATGGCGCCGAAGAAGCAGCCCATGCGGCCCTAACGAACTTAGCCCCCGACTCAGGCGCAGCAGACTTACAAGAACCGGGGCTGAACAAACACTATTTCGAAGCCCTCTTCCAAAGAATGCATAAGGAGCTACGCAAAGAAATCCAAACGGACATGAACATGGCGCTGGAAGGCCTGAGAACTGAAATACATGGGCTATCTAAGCGCACTGAGGTGCTGGAACGCAAAGTCACAGACGTAGTTGGCACACAACACGCAACAGAGGACGAAGTCATAAGACTCGGCCAAGAAGTCGCAGACCTGAGAGACGCCCTGGAAGAACAAGAAGACAGGGACCGAAGGCAAAACCTGAGAATCAGGAATATACCAGAGACGATCACCGCCGAGGGGCTTCATGCCTACCTTCGCAAACTATTCCTACAACTAGCCCCAGACCTGTCGGAGCATGATCTCCAGATGGACAGGGCGCACAGAGCGCTGGGCCCCAAACCTGCGGACCCTGAACGACGCAGGGATGTAATCATAAAGCTCCACGCATACTCAGCCAAGGAGAAGATCATGGCTGCAAGCAGGAGAGCAAGAGATATCCAAGTGGAGAACATACCTCTACAGATCTTCAGCGATCTATCCAGATCCACGCTAGAAAAAAGGAAAGAAATGAAGCCCCTCAGGAACATACTACAAGAAAGGGGAATCTCCTACCGTTGGGGTTTCCCCTTTAAGCTGATCGTCCTGAAGAATGGACGTCACCACACAATTTCCAGACCAAAGGATTCGCCGGCGTTTCTAAAAGCGTTGGGGCTGAGTCAGCAACAGGACAACAGACCACCAGCCAAGTCCCCCACAAACAATGATGAGATGGAGGTTCCCCGGGCCTCTGAAAGGCTGGCCAATCAGAAGAACACAGAGGCCCCTAAGTAACGGACATACCACCTGAAGCACGATGGCGGTCCCCCCAAAGGGAACAACGAACTATGAAAGCAGCCCAAAAAAAAAAAAAAAAAGCAGAGAGAAGCGACCCCATCAACCACCGATCCGCCTATGGAACCTATTCTACAAACTTGCCCCCCCCCACCTCCCTGAAGCTTCGCCCGCACCTCCAATCCCACTACCCAGCAATTAACCAACGCAGGTCAGACACCTCACCCCCCCTCACCCTCTGACTCCCCCCCTCTCCCACACTCCCCCCCCCTTTTTTTTGACCTACGGAGTGAACTGAGGTCCTGTTGACACCCTCCACGGGCGCAGTAAGCGAAGCCAACCGACGCACCTGCAACACGCCTGCACGAACAGAGGACGCAGCCCCTGTATGAACAAGGGGTAGACCCCCTGTCCCCCTTCATACCCCCCCCCCTCTCACAGGACGATGGGACGCAGTGACAGGCCTGCCACTTCAAGGCCTGAGGAGCCGAGGTCGTATAAACCCTTCTTTTCCCCCGGACTTTTGTCAATATGCTCTTTAAAAGCAGCCTAGCGGGGGAAAGTTAGCCAAGTTTGAAAGAGCAATGTTTATCCAGGATGTTTATCCAGGATGTACCTGCAACCCCTATACCACTCCCTTACATACCCCCCCCCCGCTCCCCTTCCCCCCCATTCCATTCCCCCCCTGCTCCCCTGCTCCCATTCCCCGGCTCCCCTCTCTCCCCCCCCCCCCACCTGCCCATCCTCACTCCCGATCCCCCCATTTTTTATTGTCTAGCCTTAAGCAACAATCAAAAGCAAAATGCAAATGTGGTAAGGTAGAAACCAAATGATCATAACAAAAAACAATGAGGTAATGCAGATACTAGCAAATGGACTACGCAGAAATAAGATATAAGCAGAAGACAATTTGTAAATGCAAATGATATATGTAAGATGCCAATTGTTCACGTAAGAAATAGAGTTGATAAGTAGACAAAAGCAAATGTACACCCTAGCAATAGGATATATGTATCAGATGATAAGAAAATGCAAATGTCATATGATAAATGCCAAATGTTGTGTTTTTCCGTACAAGTTGTCAAAAAGAGAAGAGACAAAGGGTTAATAAAAAAATAAAAAAATGTCTACCCAGCCCACATGGGCTCCTAAATAAGACAAGCCAGATAGGCATCCACCCCCTGACAAGTGGTTCCTTCCCTCCCCCCCATCCCCCTCCCCCCTCAACCCCCCCTCCCTCCCCCTCCCCTTCCCCCCACCTCTCCCCTCCCCCCACCCCCCTTCCCCCCACCTCTCCCCTCCCACCATCTCCCCTCCTCCCCCCCTCTCCCCTCCCAGCCCCTCCCAGCCCCCCCCTTCCTCCCCCCCCAACCTCCCCTCCCGTCCTATCCCTCCGTCTTGAAGAGGAACGAAGCACCTCTATAGCGGAGAAGTGGAAAATAGCATTTAGAGGAGACGGGGCTAACTCCGGGCCCGGAGTATCCAAAAAGCGGGTTGATAAATATTGAACGCCCACAACATAACAATATAGACGATATAAATGTTGACCGACAAAATAGAGGTCTTAATAAAGGTTTTGTTTCTTCCCAAGGTTTATGTGATGATGTTTAGAAATGTTTATAGGACACCACACTAAGTGGTCTCCATAGAAGTGGTTTTAAGTAAGTTTTCACACAGAGGGTGTGGGACCCTCTTTCCGGTCTCCGACCGTTTTCTGAGTTCTGGAAGGATATCTAGGGGTAATAAACCCCCGTACCTCTCTCGTCCACAGGGGAGAGGCCTACTTTCTAGGGCCATCTGAAGGCCCAACGACCCCCACCCTCCCTATTGTGTCTCCCCCCCCCACCCTCCTCCCTCCCCTCCTCCCTCCCCCCCCCCCCCCCCCCCCCACTCGCCTACACAAACTCACCTAAGGCTCGCAGGACTCGCAGCCCTCACTGTGGGAATACAGAGGGCCTCGGAGCTCAGAGCTCCGAAAAACAAGCACGCCACAAAATGACAGACATAAAATTAATCACGCTTAACGTAAAGGGACTAAACTCAAATAAAAAAAGAAAACTAGCGCTCCAGGAACTCAAAAAAACAAAAGGGGACATCGTTTTCCTGCAAGAAACACACTTTAACTCACCAGTTCCCCCAAATACATTCAAGAGCCTGTTCCCACAGGCTTTCTACGCATCCTCCCCGAGTAAAAAGAAAGGAGTAGCTATCCTAATAAGGAACAATGTCCCCTTCGCCCTAACTCACACTCAATCAGACCCAGAGGGAAGATTCCTGGTGCTCCGGGGTACTCTAGCAGGTTCACCCATAACATTGGTGAACATATACGCCCCCAATGAAAATCAAACCCAGTTCCTCAAAAAAGTACTGGACTCCCTGGAACAGCAGGCACTCTCTTCCTTAATTATAGGAGGAGACTTTAACATGGTCGCCTCACACACACAAGATAAAACAAAAACTCCAAAAGACCTACCCAATGCAACTCAAGGCACAGCTTACATGATCCAATCACAAAAAAAAGCAAAAAATTCAGGGAAATAATAGAAGAATTCTCCCTGGTCGATGTGTGGAGAGCTCAGCACCAGGGTCAAAGGGATTACACCTTCTTCTCCGCCCCTCATCAGTCCTTCTCGAGGTTAGACTATTTTCTGGGTACCAATAACATACTCCAGGCTTCCTCCCACTCCAATATCGGCCCAATTACCTGGTCTGACCACGCACCAGTGGAACTCACCCTCACCCTACCCTTTGTCAAAAACAATCCCTACTAATGGAAGTTGAATGATTCCCTACTCAACTGCCCAGAGACAGAGACAAATATAAGACGCAAACTCTCCTCCTTTTTCCAGATAAACGCAGGTACGGTCTCGGCCCCGGCTATGCTTTGGGAGGCACACAAGGCCTCAATTAGAGGAGAATTAATCTCGATATCGGCCTATAAGAAAAAACAAAAAGTTAAACTCCAAACTGAACTAACAGATAAAATCAAACACCTAGAGCAGCAACACAAAACAACAGCATCCAAAAAAATACTAAAGCAATTAAACAAACGCGAGCAGCTCTCAAACAAACACAATTAGAGGAAATAGAAAGGGCCCTAAGATGGACAAAACAAAAATTCTTTGATAAAAGAAACAAAGCCGATAAGCTTTTAGCCTCAAAACTTAGAGGCATACGGGTAAAGTCACAAATATCCAAAATCCGCACAAAATCAGGGAAAATCACATATGACGAAAAAGAAATAGCACAAGCATTTGCTGACTACTACTCCCAACTGTATAACCTACATCCTCTGGGCCAAAATCCGACCCCCTTAGAGACAATCTCGAAATACCTGGAGGAGTGCTCCCTCCCCTCCCTTTCACAGGCCGAACTAGATAAACTAAATAAAGACATTACCCTAGAAGAACTAACCGAAGCCATTAGCTCCCTCAAACCGGCAAAAACTCCGGGCCCGGACGGATTTTCTAACACTTACTATAAGACATTCATGCTGACTCTGTCCCCTTACTTGTTTGACATGTTCAACTCTTTCTTACAAGGAGAGCAAATCCCCGCTACCATCACTGCAGCAAATTTTGCCATTATCCACAAGGAGGGTCGAGACCCGCTCCTTTGTGGCAACTACAGGCCAATATCCCTACTTAACTCAGATCTCAAAATTTACAGCAAGATACTAGCAAACAGGCTCAACCCAATTCTCCCCAGACTCATTAATACAGATCAAGTAGGTTTTGTGTCAGGAACACAGGCCTCCGACAATACCCGCAAAATAGTGGATATCATCGACCACGTGCATCTCACAGGAACCAATGCAATGATCCTAAGCCTCGACGCGGAAAAAGCGTTCGACAGGATCCGATGGTCCTTCCTAGACCAAACAATGCTGAAGTTTGGTTTTAGTGGTCCCTATTTAGAGAGTGTTAGAGCCCTCTACCAAAACCCCACAGCATATGTAAAAATTTCAGGTGGACTATCAGACCCAATTACAATCAGAAATGGGACCAGACAGGGCTGCCCGCTATCCCCACTCCTAAATTAGACAAGAAAAGGGCATCAAGGGGATTTCGATCTCCACAAAGGAATACAAAATTTCCCTATTTGCAGACGATGTGATCCTGACCCTCGCTGACCCCCACATCTCCCTCCCGAACCTACAAAAGGTACTCCACCAATTTGGAACAGTCTCTGACTATAAAATAAATATAGACAAGTCAGAAGCGCTTAACATATCCCTCCCAAACACAACGTGGAAGCTTTTGCAGTCCAATTATAAATACAAGTGGAGCACCACATACATCAAATACCTAGGTATAAGAATCTCGAGCTCCCATGGATCCCTCTATCAATACAACTACCCTCACTATTTGATCAAATTTGATCAAATTAAAAAAGACTTAGAGACGTGGAAAAAACATCAAATATCATGGTTCGGGAGAATAGTCTCCCTCAAAATGAACATCCTACCTCGGCTGTTGTACTATTTCCAAACACTCCCCGTAGTCGTCCCACTAACAGCCATGAAAAATGTACAGGCCCAAATGTTCCAATTTATCTGGAATGACAAGAGACACAGGGTCCCCAGATCGGTAATGTTATCAGCCAAACTAAGAGGAGGTCTGGGGGTCCCCGATGTGGTCAGGTACTACCTCGCAGCCCAGCTAAAGCAAGCCGTAGTTTGGAATTGCGACCCGGCAGCGGCCCGGAGGCAAGGAGGTTTGATCTAGGAGCAATGAGATGCACGTGGGACTCGTGGCAGAAAAGCAAAGGGAAGTATGGCCTGCTAAACACCCCCTCACAAATCACCCCGATCTTTGGGAACCCGAACTTCCCGCCCGGGTGCTCCAAAAAGCAATATGCCCAATTTCAGGGGCTTGGAATAAGGCTGGTTGCAGACTTGCTGAAAAATGGAGAGATTCTAACATTTAAGGAGGTACGGGACAAATACCAAGCTCAACACCTCTACCTATTCAAATACCTACAAATTAGACATTTTTTGCTCTCGCTCTCGCAGAACTCCAAATTTCCCCCACCCACCAGATTCGAAACACTATGCATTAAAGGCAGGTATCAAAGAGGCCTAATCTCTGAGATATATAGGGGGATAGAGTCAGCATCAGAATCCCCGACCCACCACTATATGCAAAAATGGTCTGCGGACCTAAATATACAAATTGACAATGAGGAGTGGGAGGATATCTGGGAGATGGCAGCAAAAACCTCAATCTGCACAGTAACAAAGGAGAATATCTACAAAATTCTATTCCAATGGTACCTGACCCCAGCTAGACTGAGCCAGATCTTCCCCGGCACCCCAGACCTGTGCTGGAGAGGATGTGGTCAAAAGGTCATATTTGGTGGACATGTCCGGGGATTCAGAGGTTCTGGGTTAGGATCCAGACGCTGCTCTATGAGACAACGGGAATTCCTCTCCCCCTAGATCCACTGTCCCTGGTGCTGAGTAAACCCTTTGACGACCTAACCCCACCCATGAGTAGACTGGTCTCTGCAATCTTGACTGCAGCCAGGTGCTCAATAGCAGCAGCCTGGAAGCAGGTCAAAGCCCCTGCAAGAAACACAGTCATAAGGCGAGTGGACGAAGTAATGTCTATGGAAAAATTAACAGCTATGCTGCACAAAAAAATGCCACAGTTCTGGAACACATGGGACTCATGGATAGGCCCCCAGGGCTTCAGATAAAGACATAAAGCGCAAACCCTAGTGAAGGGAATAACCCAGATCCCAAAGGTGGGAGACGTAGACGAGCCAAGGGGGACTTCCCCCCCCCCCTGCGCACCCCCTCCCTTTCCCACTCTCCAACCCTCCCTCCCCCTCTCCCGCCTCTGTCTGTCTACCCTCCTCCACTCCCAGCCCCCCCCCCACCCTTCCCCCTCCTCCACTCCCTTAACCCCTACTATTAAAAAACAATGTTGGCTAGCATGCACTCAATGAAGTCGAACGTAAACAATTTTATGTTACTGAAAAGTATGTACTCATTCCTGTAATTGTCAATGCCAATAAAAAAAGATTGATACAAAAAAATAAAAGGGTGCAATATCACCCCTATTTTTTCTTTGACATCACAATAATGCCAAATGTTATATATATATATATATATAGATATATATCTATATATATATATATATATATATATATATATATATATATAGATATATATATATCTATCTATATATATATATATATATATAAGGCAAGAATCAGCACTCCTAGTAAAGATAATAATAAGGCCTGGTGCTTGTCCCTTAAAAATAAATAGATAGAATATACATCACCATCCGAGGACTGATAAGTAGAGACAGCACACAGTGTGCTGTCTCTACTTTATCAGACCTCGGATGGTAACGTATATTATATTATATTTTTTATATATATATATATATATATATATATGTATATATATATATATATATATATATGTGAATATATATGTATATATGCAGTGTTCGACAAATCACCCAAAAATCTACTCGCCCAACGAAAAAATCTACTCGCCACCTAGTCTCGCCACCTAGTCCCGCCCCCAACCCCGCCCCTAGTCCCGCCCCCAACTCTGCCCCTAGTCCCGCCCCCAACTCCGCCCCTAGTCCCGCCCCCAACCCCGCTTTAAAATAAAATATATAAATAAAATACATTTAATAAATTCCTAGTCAGAACAACATTCGTTTTTGACATAAATGTATTTATTGTATTACATTATACTACAATTAGTCGTGTGTGTGTGTGTCTCAATGTCGGATCTAGAAATAAAAGCCAGATGTGAATGACTAGTTTCCTGAACCTCTTAACCAGTGTCTGGACGTCGGCGCTTCACAGAGAGAGAGACAGACAGACACACACACACACACACAGAGAGAGAAAGAGAGACACACACACAGAGAATGAGAGACAGAGAGAGTGCGAAAGAGAGCGCGAAGAAGAGAGTGCGACAGAGAGAGCGAAGAAGAGTGCGATAGAGAGAGCGAAGAAGAGAGTGCGACAGAGAGCGCGAAGAAGAGAGTGCGACAGAGAGCGCGAAGAAGAGAGTGTGACAGAGAGAGCGAAGAAGAGAGTGCGACAGAGAGCGCGAAGAAGAGAGTGCGACAGAGAGCGCGAAGAAGAGAGTGCGACAGAGAGCGCGAAGAAGAGAGTGCGACAGAGAGCGCGAAGAAGAGAGTGCGACAGAGAGCACGAAGAAGAGAGTGTGACAGAGAGCGAAGAAGAGAGTGCGACAGAGAGAGCGAAGAAGAGAGTGCGACAGAGAGAGCAAAGAAGAGAGTGTGACAGAGAGAGGGAGAGGGTGACAGAGAGAGGGTGACACAGGGAGAGGGTGACACAGGGAGACGGAGAGGGTGGGTGACACAGGGAGAGGGTGACACGGAGAGGGAGGGTGACAGGGAGAGGGTGACACAGGGAGAGGGAGAGGGTGACACAGGGAGAGGGTGACACAGGGAGAGGGTGACACAGGGAGAGGGTGACACAGGGAGAGGGAAAGGGTGACACGGAGAGGGAGGGTGACACAGGGAGAGGGAGAGGGTGACACAGGGAGAGGGAGGGTGACACAGGGAGAGGGGGAGGGTGACACAGGGAGAGGGAGGGTGACACGGAGAGGGAGCGTGACACAGGGAGAGGGAGGGTGACACAGGGAGAGGGAGAGGGTGACACAGGGAGAGGGTGACACAGGGAGAGGGAGAGGGTGACACAGGGAGAGGGTGACACAGGGAGAGGGAGAGAGGGTGACACAGGGAGAGGGAGAGAGGATGACACGGAGAGGGTGACACAGGGGGAGGGTGACACAGGGAGAGGGTGACACAGGGAGAGGGGGAGGGTGACACAGGGAGAGGGAGGGTGACACAGGGAGAGGGAGGGTGACACAGGGAGAGGGAGGGTGACACAGGGAGAGGGAGGGTGACACAGGGAGAGGGAGCGTGACATAGGGAGAGGGAGGGTGACACAGGGAGAGGGTGGGTGACACAGGGAGAGGGTGACAGAGGGAGAGGGTGGGTGACACAGGGAGAGGGTGACACAGGGAGAGGGTGGGTGACACAGGGAGAGGGTGGGTGACACAGGGAGAGGGAGGGTGACACAGGGAGAGGGAGGGTGACACAGGGAGAGGGGGGGTGACACAGGGAGAGGGGGGTGACACAGGGAGAGGGAGGGTGACACAGGGAGAGGGAGAGGGTGGGTGACACAGGGAGAGGGTGACAGAGGGAGAGGGTGGGTGACACAGGGAGAGGGTGACAGAGGGAGATGCTGGGTGACACAGGGAGAGGGTGACAGAGGGAGATGCTGGGTGACACAGGGAGAGGGAGGGTGACACAGGGAGAGGGTGACACACTCAGACACACAGACACTCACACTCACTCAGACAAACTCACTCAGACAAACTCACACTCACAGTCTGTCACTCACACACACAAACACTCACCTGTAAGGCAGGGGTTCGCACATGGCAGCAGGGGCCTCCGCACGACAGGAGGGCCTCTGCAAGGCAGGGGGGGTCGCACATGGCAGCGGGGGCCTCCGCACGGCAGGAGGGCCTCTGCAAGGCAGGGGGTGTCGCACATGGCAGCGGGGGCCTCCGCACGGCAGGAGGGCTTCTGCAAAGCAGGGGGGGTCGCACATGGCAGCAGGGGCCTCCGCACGGCAGGAGGACCTCTGCAAGGGGCCGCGCCCCCTCCAGAGGCAGACGCCGATGCCGCAGTATTCACTGATGTAGGATGTAGAAGGGCCAGTTAGGGGATTTCCCCTGCTAACAACTGAGCTGGCCATCAGGGGTTTCCTTAACAGCTGACAGATCGGCAGACTGTCCGTAGAGGCGGCACACCGACGCCGCGTGGGGTGAGGGGGGGGGTCAGGAAGCCGGGAGAGTTTGGGGTCACGGAAGCCGGGAGAGATTTGGGTGAGGGGGGGCGGATGGCCCAATGCGAGGGGGGGGTGGATGTCCCGATGCGAGGGGCGGGTGGATGGCCCGATGCGAGGGGGGGGCGGATGGCCCGATGCGAGGGGGGGGGCGGATGTCCCGATGCGAGGGGGGGGGCGGATGTCCCGATGCGAGGGGGGGCGGATGGCCCGATGGGAGGGGGGGCGGATGGCCCGATGCGAGGGGGGGGCGGATGGCCCGATGGGAGGGGGGGGCGGATGGCCCGATAGGAGGGGTGACAGATGGCCCTGCAGGGGCCTGAGGCAGACAGGCGTGGAAGGGGCTGGCTGCCGGAAGGGGGAGGAGTGGAAGCGCTGAGGAGGGAAAGTTGCTGAGAGAGCCGGAGGCGGGGTAATCTCCCCGAACAACATGAACCCGCCTCCGGCTTTTTTTTTTTTTTCTCCAGCGTGAGCGCGGGAAAAACAGCAGCGCGAGCGCGGGAAATTTAAAAACACAAGTGTGCTGCTTGGGCCAATATTTACTCGCCCGGGGGTTAAATCCACACGCCCCGGGCGTGTAAATGTATATAATTGTCGAACACTGTATATATGTATATATATATATATTTTTTTTTATATATATATGTATATATATATATGTATATATATATGCAGTGGTTGACAAATCACCAAAAAATCTACTCGCCACACAAAAAAATCTACTCGCCACCTAGTACCAAACGTGTGCTGCTTGGGCCAATATTTACTCGCCCAGGGGTTAAATCCACTCGCACAGGGCGAGCAAATGTATAGGTTTGTCGAACACTGTATATATGTATATATATATTATATAGTGAGAAAAAAAGAGGTGATCTGCGCTCATAAATTGTAAATATTGTGCTCAATTGGTGCAAATAACAATTGAATAAACCTGTTATATTAAGAGAGGTCGTGCTGCTGTGCTCGTAGGATGGCTCCACAAACCGAAACTAGTATAAAAACAAAAAGAGAAACAGAGCAAAAAACCTCATGGTGTAGTATATAGAATAAAATTGTATTGGTGAAACAGGTGAGTATTGCACGTACATCAAATAACTGGTTATATAGCATGACATGTTATGGACATGTTACCACTCTGCAACTGTGGATAGGATAGTATCAGTCACCAGATCAATTCTCCTCCTGCACTCCCGTATGGCAGTCTTTGTGTGTCCTCGGCTCGAATAGATCGAGACCCCTTGCCGCAAGATATAGAAACAGATTTGCAACCACCTCGCTGCTACTGCGGGGAAAGGAGCTCTCTTGCCAGTTCCTCAGCATCAGATCAGCAAACACACGCCAGTGACGTCATCAGATGGCGTCGATGGAGCGTCTCGAGTCGCGCTTCTTGCAGGTCACCAAAAGGGGCGGCCAGAGAATGTCCCGTATGGAGTAATGTATTGGCAATAATCAAAACCTCAATAGGTAGTATTAGGAACGCGCCCTCTTCTATCCAACGCATTTCGTATATACAATATACTTCGATACAATATTATTTATTATTTATTTATTTATAAAATATTTTACCAGGAAGTAATACATTGAGAGTTACCTCTCGTTTTCAAGTATGTCCTGGGCACAGAGTAAAACAAATAATACATGGTTACAAGTACAGTTACATAAATGAACAAGGTATACATTATATACAAGACATGTATATAATATACTGACGATATGTTCTTTTTAGAGAGAAGAGGCTTTTACCTGGCAACCCTTCCCAACAAACCATACTTGTTCAGTCTTTTTCTAATTGTACTGTCATGAACTTTAACATGTGGGCATTTGTTTATGCATATCTCTCTTCAGGTCCAGCCACAGCATTTCAATCGGGTTGAGGTCTGGACTTTGACTGGGCCATTGCAACACGTTTAATTTTATACGAATAGTGTGTTTCTTTTCTTTTTTGCGCCCGCTATATGTGTATACATATTCGGTTGGTTGCCCCGCTGACCACGGGAGAGTGAGGAGCTGCAGAGAGACTTTTATTCACACTTTGGGACATTATAAGATTATTGGGTCCGCGCGCACTTAATACTATTTACCTTGATTCTTTTTTTTTTTTTAGCCATTCTGTTGTAGATTTGCTGGTGTGCTTGGGATCATTGTCCTGTTGCATGACCCAATTTCGGCCAAGCTTTAGCTGTCAGACAGATGGCCTCACATTTGTCTCTAGAATACTTTGGTATACAGAGGAGTTCATGGTCGACTCAATGACTGCTAGGTTCCCATGTCCTGTGGCTGCAAAAACAAGCCCAAATCATCACCCCTCCACCACCGTGCTTGACAGTTGATATGAGGTGTTTGTGATGATATGCTGTGTTTGGTTTTCGCGAAACGTGGCGCTGTGCATTATGACTAAACATCTCTCCATTGGTCTCGTCTGTGAAAAGGACATTGTTCCAGAAGTCTTGTGGTTTGTTCAGATGCAACTTTGCAAACCTAAGCCGTGCTGCCATGTTCTTTTTAGAGAGAAGAGGCTTTCTCCTGGCAACCCTTCCAAACAAACCATACTTTTTCAGTCTTTTTCTAATTGTACTGTCATGAACTTTAACATTTAACATGCAAACTGAGGCCTGTAGAGTCTGAGATGTAACTCTTGGGAATTTTGCAATTTCTCTAAGCATTGGGGTGAATTTGCTGGGATATCCACTCCTGGGAAGATTGGGAACTGTCTTGAATGTTTTCCACTTTTGAATAATCTTTCTCACTGTAGAATGATGGACTTTAAATTGTTTGGAAATGGCCTTATAACCCTTCCCAGATTGATGGGCAGCAACAATTGCTTCTCTAAGATCATTGCTGATGTCTTTCCTCCTTGACATTGTGTTAACACACACCTGAATGTTCCAGACCAGCAAACTGTTAAAACTTCGGCTTTTATAGAGGTGGTCACACTTGCTGATGATCAATTAATCAAGGGCATTTGATTAGCAGCATCTGTCTGCTACTTAGCATCTTAATTCCTATGGAAGCAGTAAGGGTGTACTTAGTTTTTCACACATAGCTTCTCCATTTTGGCTTTATTTTTGTTAAATAAATCATGACGTGTAATATGTTATGTAATGGTGTTCATCTGAGATTGTATTTACCTAATTTTTAGACCTGCTAAGGAACAGACGATTGTTATTATGTCCTGATATGTAAAACCATGGAATTCAAAGAGGGTGTACTTTCTTTTTCACATGACTGTGTGTGTGTGTGTATATATATTTACAGTGTTCGACAAACCCATTCCCCCACTCGCACCTGGCGAGTGGAAATTGGCTCATGGCCAGTAGATTTCCCCTGCTCTGCAAAAAAAAATCCCCTGCACCAAAAATAAATAAATATATAGCTCTGTGGTTCCCAATTTGTGCGCCGCGTGGCTGGCCTACAGGGACGCCGCGAGTTTGTGTGTGGATTCCCCCTCGCAGCCCATCCATCCTGTGCTGGAGACCAGCCCTCCCACACTACTCTCCCCCCCCCCTGCCCCCTGTACCAGCCAGGGACAGAGGAGAAGCTGCAGCAGGAAGAGGAAGCCAACGCTCCCCCCCCCTTGCCTCACTCCGGTGACTGCTGGAGAGGAAGAGGAAGCTCCCCCCTCCCCTTCACCTCACTCTGGTGCCTGCTGGAGAGGAAGAGGAAGCTCCCCCTCAGCTGCAGGGAGAGAGAGAAGCCAGCCGGCTCCAACCACTGCCAGGAAGGTGAGAGAGACCTCGGCTGCAGGGATCCCCTCCCTCACCGCTCTACCCAGGAGCCATAGCCCTCCACAGCCTTCTGAGACCCCCCTCCCTGGCTGCCCACATACCATCCCTCCCAGGGTGCCCAGGTACAGATTAAAACGGCTGCACAGAGCCTCCCTGCAGCAGCACCCTTTCCCCTCCACTCCTCTGCTGCAGTTCCCCTGCACTTTACGCCCCCATGCATGTGTGTATGAGAGAGAGAGTGTGTGTGTGTGTGTGTGTGTGTGTATATATGAGAGTGTGTGAATGTGTGTATGTATATGAGAGAGTGTGTGAATGTGTGTGTATATGAGAGTGTGTGTGTGTGTGTGTGTGTGTGTGTGTGTGTGTGTGTGTGTGTGTGTGTGTGTGTGTGTGTGTGTGTGTGTGTGTGTGTGTGTGTGTGTGTGTGTGTGTGTGTGTGAAAGTGTGTCTGTGTATGGGAGAGAAAGTGTGTCTGTGTATGGGAGAGAAAGTGTGTCTGTGTATGGGACAGAAAGTGAGTGTGTGTGTGTGTATGGGAGAGAAAGTGAGTGTGTGTGTGTATGAGAGAGAAAGTGAGTATGTGTGCAGGACACCAGAAGTACCCCCCAAATCAGTCACCCAACCCAACCCCACCCCCCACCCAGTCATCATCACCCATTCAGTCACCTCACCCCCCCACCCAGTCACCCAACCACCCCCAAACACTGTCACCCAGTCAGTCACCCCACACCCCATCCAGTCACCCAGTCAGTCACCCCACCACCCCATCCAGTCACCCAGTCAGTCAAAAGTCACCCAGTCAGTCACCCCAGCCACCCCACCCCCCACCCAGTCTCCCAGTCAGTCACCTAGTCAGTCACCCCACCCCCCACCCATTCACCCAGTCAGTCACCCCACCCCCCCACCCAGTCAGTCACCCCACCCCTCACCCAGTCAGTCACCCCAGTCACCCACCCAGTATCTGTCTCCATCTCTCGCTCTGTCTGTCTCCCTCTCTCTCACACTCTTGCTCTCTGTCTCTCGCTCTCTCACACTCTCTCTGTCTCTCGCTCTCTGTCTCTCGCTCTCACTCTCTCTCACTGCTCTCACTCTCTCTCACGCTCTCACTCTCTCACGCTCTCGCACTCTCTCACGCTCTCTCTGTCTCTCTCTCACGCACTCTCTCTCACGCTCTGTCTCCCACTCTCTCTGTCTCTCGCGCTCTCTGTCTCTCGCGCTCTCTGTCTCTCGCATGCTCTCTCTGTCTCTCGCATGCTCTCTCTGTCTCTCGCACGCTCTCTCTGTCTCTCGCAAACTCTCTCTGTCTCTCGCTCTCTCTCTCACGCTCTCTCTGTCTCGCTCTCTCTCTCACTCTCTGGATATCTTATTTACCCTATATATCTTAACTGCCCTATACTTACACCGAAATAACCTATACTGCTTTCTTCCAGATCTGACTCAAGCTTCACATGGGAGACATCGGAATCCCCCCTAACCCAGAAGACAGGTAGGGAACACCTCCCCTCCAACGTATAACATTGCGGGAATGAGGGTACCTGGACATTGAAGGATTGCGGAACACCCCTGCCTTTATCTATATATATATATACACACAATACCATTTTCACGAAATCGCCAGACAGCACTCAGGTAAATGAAGTAAATAGGTATATATTAAACAGAGCACAAAATTCCAAGGTTTCGGTCCCAATGTGAGATCTTCCTGAGGGGGGTGCAGTAGAGGATAGAACATACACAACATAAATACACCTAAACCCAGGTGAGGTTAATCTAATTAGCATACAATCCAAAAAAACAATTAAAACGTGTCACGGGAGCCCAGGTTATTAACACATTTTTACCGGGATCATACATTGAGCAAAACAAGGTAATGAAATAAATTGTTATTTATTCGCATAAATTCGCTTACACACAATGATACACAAAATACAGACAAGAAGACACTTGATTTAGGACAGGGGTTGAAAACTAGACTTTCCTAGGTGCTGGGAACTCTTTGGGCGAGTTTTACCCTGATGGGGACTCAGCCCGGAATCTCCTGTAAACCAAATGGGCATAAAGTTCCACACGCCTCCACTACGTTCTCTTCTGAGAACTTGGGCGCAAAAGTCGGAATTTAGACTTTGGCAGGCAGGCTTTTCAGGCTTGAAATCGAAGCCGGTTGCTCTGCTATTCGCGCAGAAGCAACTTTGAAAAGCCCGCCCACGCTCTTACTACTGAGAACTACAATCTGATTGGCTCACAGATTCTTATAGTATTCTGAGTTTCATTCACAAAACTCAGCAACCAATCAACGCGTGGGAAAATTCCTAAGCAACCAATCAGAGCCAAGCTGGCTAGAAAAGCCGGGTCAGCTGGAAATCTGAAATAGCCTAGGAACATGCGCAAGCTTGCCACCTTTCTCCCTGGCTATCTCAATGCCACCCGCTGGACAGGCTGCACCAGGTCTGGCAGAGCAAGTGGCAGCCCGGAGGACTGCCACTGATCTCCGGACCTGGTACTCCGCCTTTCCCCGCTGACCAAATGCTATTCTCACCTCTGGACATCCTCTGACTGCTTTGAACTCCAATGTCCAGCAGACTTACCAGCGCTAATGGGTTAGCTCAGGCAGCCTGTTTGGACATCGGTTCCGAATGTAAAAGGCACGTTACATTTTAATAAAGTATATTTTACTATCCTTCTGAGTTTTGGGGAACGGGACAGAAAGGAAAAAATGTTGTAGTTTTATTTCTATCTACTTTATTCCCCACACACTATCTCTTGGACTCTCGGAGTCCCTCCTCAACTTTACATACGGTTGGGGCACTCATAAACCCTATACTGGTTGTGGGTCACCTGGCCACTAGCTGGGGTACCCCCCTTAACCTAGGGATTCACTCAGCTACAGGAATAGAGGTTTTATCCCTCTGCCCCATTCTCCTTTCTGGTATAAGTGATCTGTCCGAATACCTAAGATGACTGCTGACAGGCAGTGACCTCTCACACTCACTGAAGCTACCTTGGCCATCTTGCTTCCTGGCAATTCCTGCTCCTCACTTCCTGACAAGAAGTCAGCCTCTCTCGACCCTCGTTGCCTGCAGCTGCTTCTACCCTTTAAATAGCAGGCAGTTGCTCCCCGTCGGTGCTCGTTCAAAGTACTCTATACCTTGTTTTTCATCTTTTCCGCTGTGATTTCTTGCTTGTGCTTGACCTCTGCCTGGACCTGACCACCCCTTGCCTGCGTCGACCTCGGACCCAGACCTGACTACCCCTTGCCTGCCGTCTGCCGTCTGCCTTGACCTCGGAATTGGACTTGACTACCCCTGCATCCCAGGCCTCAGATCCCAGGCCAAGGTCGGTGTACTACTCCCTACCTCTGCCCTGCGGGTTCGTATCCTGTCTTGCAGTCAGCAACGTTACACGTTGTACAAGCCACACAATGGACCCTGCAGAGGTAGCGAATACCATGACCCATCAGGCCCAGCTCCTGGGAGCCCATACCACTCGCCTGGCTAAGATTGATCAAAGACTGGACTCAATCTCTGCTACAAACCATGTGCAGTCTCCTCAGCCCTCCCAGGGTGTCTCCGTTCTCGCCTTCTGATGGTCAAGTTGTGCCAGTACCTGTGGTCTTAAGGGAACCCCGTATCCCTACTCCCAGCCGCTATGGAGGCCTTCCCTCAGCTTGTAGAGGGTTCCTGAACCAGTGTCAGGTTCAGTTTGACACACAACCATCATCCTTCTCTACCCACTGCTCTCGGGTGACGTATATCTTCTCCCTCCTCACAGATGAAGCGTTAGCCTGGGATTCTCCCCTTTATGACAAAGGCTACCCCCTGTTGAATGACTCCTGCGCCTTCATGCAGACCTTCCGGACGATCTTCGATTCTCCCAGTCGTGCGGCTTCTGCCGAATCTGCACTCATGCAGATTAAACAAGGCTCCCGCACCATGGGACAATATGCAATTGAGTTTAGGACCCTGGCAGAGGAAACCGATTGGAACGAGGGGGCCCTGAAGTCTGCTTTCTGTCAAGGCATTGTGGAGAGACTGAATGATGAATTAACTTACAGGGACATTCCTACTGATATTGAAGGCCTGATCACCCTTTGCATTTCCCTTGATCTTCGAATGAGGGAGAGACGTCAGGAGCAGGGCCGTTATCACAGGGTCCGGTCTGTTCCATTGGTCCCACCTCTTGAGGTTCCTCCTAATGAAGCCTCCAAAGAATTGGCAGAACCCATGCAGTTGGGCAATCTGCATCTCACCGAAATGGGAGAAGCAGCACTGTCGCTCCTTGGGATTGTGCCTCTACTGTGGTGAGAAAGGCCATATGGTACGGGTCTGTCCTAAGAAATCGGGAGACAGCCAGTGCCCAGCACAAACATGGGAGTTGCCTCTGGGCATATGTGCCATATCCCCATCTCCCAGTCGCCTGATCATCCCCATCTGTTTATCTTGGCAGAACCAATCGGTTACCACCAAGGCCTTTGTGGATTCTGGAGCCACCGGTATGTTCGTGGATAAAGCCTTCGCTCAGCAAGTCAATATTCCCCTCCAGAGAAAGCACATGCCCTTGGGTATCTCCTCTATTGACAGTAGACCGTTGGGATCTGGGGTCGGTGCGCAAGAGAAGACTATGCTCAAAGTCACAGTCGGTGGTTTGCGCCACGAGGTTCTTCAGCTGGATGTTATCCATTCTCCAACCATCGATGTCATTCTGGGGCTTCCTTAGCTACACATTCATAACCCCCTGATTGACTAGACCTCGGGACTGATACTAACTTGGGTGTCTGCCTGCGATGGGAAATGCCTTCCACCCTGTCATCCTGTCGGGGTCTCCTATCACCCAGGATCCAAGAAGGTGAAGGCTGATGCCCTATTCTTCCGGTTGTCCATGGACGACATAAACGCTATGGATATGGTTCCCATCTTTCCTCCATCTAAGTTTGTGTCCGCCATTACCATGCTCCAACGCATCAAGAAAGCCCAAACCAAGTTGCCCACCTCTCCCACCTTCCCCTCCTCCTCCTCTCCGACGTTCCCCAGCCACAGCCCCACCAGTCCCAGTTACAGCCCGACTAGTTCCAGTTATTCCCGACCTCTCCCAGCCACATCCCCACCAGTCCCAGTCACAGCCCAACCAGTCGCAGTTACTCACTGACCCACCCCACCAGTCCCATTTACAACCCCACCAGTCCCAGTTACAGTCCGACCAATCCCAGTTACTGTATACCCCGACCTCCCCCAGTCACTGCCTCACCAGTCCTAGTTACAGCCTGACTAGTCCCAGTAACTCCCCAACCCGCCCCACCAGGCCCAGCTTCAGCCCAACCAGTCCCAGTTACTCCCTGATCCCCCCCATCCACAGCCCCACCAGTCCCAGTTACAGTCCAAGCTTGCACAGTTATTCCCTGACCTTCCCTAGATACATCCCAGCCAGCCCCAGTTCCCTAGAATATACCTCAACCCACCCCAAGTACTCGTCCAGATACACCCCAACCTCCCCCACTGTGGACATCCAGACAAACCAGGATCTGGTTGCCCTGGAGTTCGACCCTGAAGGGGGTGATACTATAAGGCAGCATTTCCAAAACTTTTTTTTCCGTGGCCCGGTTATTTTTATACTTCTCCTTCGTGACCCACTAAAATTTGTATTGCCTATACTGATCTATAGGTAAAATAAAACAGATATGAATGCCCATACAGTTTTCATATATTATAATAAAAAAGCATTTACTCTTATACTCTTACACAAATGTAAAGAAATCAAACTAAAAAAAGAATATGATGTCCAGTAAATGAAAAGATCACAGCTCTGTTTGCGTAACCAGTTGTACAAGGGTCTAGACTCTGTTCTTGGGATAGTGAGCGTCCGTACCGTGTGCTGGGACACACTGACACCACAACGCGACTGCGTGGCTTTCGGGTGTTGCGTGCTCTCGCGATACCCGGATCCTACAGTCTCCCACGTCTCCGCACCTCAGAATGTTTCCCAATGAAACTGACTGAATGTACTACAGAGCTTCAACTGGCAACCAGATCGCAAGTCGCGTGTCTCTCCCGCCGCCGCACAGCCTCGCTTTTGGTTGGGCTACTTTGCCGCGGACAACGAGACTCCGAAACGGTGAGGCACGGACGCGGACAGAGCGCGTTGTTCGTCTTGATTAATTGAATTATTTATTCAATAGTCCCGATTCAACGTTATTTACTCGTATTTTAGGTTTTCAAGAGTTTTTTTAGGTGACCCGGCATTTTGCTTTTGTGGCCCGGTGCCGGGTCACGACCCACCATCAGTTGCTCCCTATCAGTGCATCTATGTTGGCCAACTGATATGTTTTGTATACAAACTTCCAGGACATACAGTAGGAAAGGGATGTGAGTACTTCTGAAAGCTTGATGTACCTTTGTAAGAAACCGTTAAAGGTGTGTAAGTAAGTCAAGGGCAGGAAACCGAAGGGTGTTGGATTTCATACCTGAACTGGGAGGTGTGTACAATGATTGAGCAGTGATAAAAGGCAGGAAGTTGCCAGAGACAGGGAGACTGCTTTCCCCCAGAAAGAGAGAGGAGAGAGAGGAAGTGAAACTTCTCCCAGCCAGGAGGGAGCCTGGTTGTTATGGACCCTTGGACTGAAGGAAGGAGGCCTGCGGGGTCCTGCTGGGAATCACACCCAGGATAAAGATCACCAGCCTGTGACTGGAATGGACAGCCTTTCCCCGGAATCGGCGATCCTGAAGGACTGAAGGAGCGACACGGAGACCCTGGGATAGGAATCCCCTGTAAATACAGCTAAGTAATAAATAGGACTCTGCAATGATAAAAGACTGTTGGTTTGCATGAGAGAGTATATGTTTTGGGTTGGGAACCAGTTTAGCTGGCCAGCACCGTTAGAAAGGGCCACAGCAAAGTTTAGTTAGTTTCCCTAACGGAAATAGGTATTTATTTTATTATTTCTTTTGGCCTTGAAGGGACAGGGTCCCTTTTGTTTAGTTGTCTTCTGGTTAATAAACCAATCCGGTTAAGCATCTTACTGACCTCGCCTACAGACAGCTCCATCACAAGGTGTAATGCATTTGGTAATCGAGGAGGAGGGGGGTCCCGGAAGAAGGCCCCCTTAGCTGAAACGCGTTGAGTGTCCACTCTAGGCAGCTATTTATCATTTTGTTGGCGTGACTCTTGGTGCTTATCCTGTGGACTGTATGACTTATTTCCACACATCCTGGAGTTTAACTCTGTGGGACTGACTCCATCATCACTATATGGCAGCTGAGTATCATTTTCTCTGCTATCTGGAGTCATTATCTCCTATGGAACCCTTACTCTAGGTTGTTTCATATGTGCAAACAGCACTGGCTTTTTGTGATTCTACAGCCATGTGTCTTACTTGCTTTTGTGCAGCCACCACAGGCATTGTATGCATCTTTTTTTGATTTTGATATTTTGTATTGCTGTTCAGGGTTTGAGTCTTTGTTTCATTTTGTCTCCCCTGTGCCTCCCCCTTGGTTTAAGTTATTATTTTTCTTACGTACATCATTTTTGTATATAGACTTATTTATGCCATACCTTTCTTTATGCCCTTAGCTTAGTCATCTACCTTTTTAGATTAGGTCTTTACCAGGGTTTTTTTTTTAAATATTCAGCTTTCTTTGTGTCACTTTATATAGTTATCAGGCTCATTGTGCAGACACATTTTTTGCTTTTGATTTATTTTTCAGCATTATTGATTTTTGTAAATTTTAGTCAGTCACAGGCTTTTTTTATTTTTTTGCTGCCCTTAGTGTGTATATGTTTTTAAATGTTAGTGTTCTTTTTGCTTGCTATTAAAATCTATTCATTTTCTATTTTGACTTTAGTTTCATGGTCTTTTGGTATTATGTTATCAGTTATTTTGTGGTATATTTAGAGTGCTACTTTCGGGGATCGTCTTAGTCTTTTGTGTGTTATATATATATATTTATATCACACAAAAGACTAAGACAATATATATAGATATATATATAACACACAAAAGACTAAGACGATATATAGATATATAGATAGATATCTATATCAAAAAAAGAGAAGGAAAAGCGCCCGATCTTCGTGTGATAACGTATATAAAATTTAATAAAACATGGACAAGACGATTCATTACTGCTCCGCTGGTAATGTTCCGGAATGACGTCACACCTCTTCCTGTTGGCGGTATTACACACTAAGGTGTCCTCCGGCAAATCTCCGCCTAATACACAGGTTCCTTTTGGATGTGTCTACTTCAGCAATCAGGAACGGAACGCAGCCTTGATTCTCTAGCAAGTCTTGTGATAGCACACAGTCCTTTGCAATGGTACCACGTGACCCTTTGTGTGCTATCACAAGACTTGCTAGAGAATCAAGGCTGCGTTCCATTCCTGATTGCTGAAGTAGACACATCCAAAAGGAACCTGTGTATTAGGCGGAGATTTGCCGGAGGACACCTTAGTGTGTAATACCGCCATCAGGAAAGAGGTGTGATGTCATTCCGGAGCATTACCAGCAGAGTAGCGGCGATTGATAGCAGCCTTGGAGCATGAGTTGTACTCATACAATGCCTGTTACCTTTGGATTTTTGTGAGTTTTAAATCGTCTTGTCCATGTTTTATTACATTTTATATATGCTATCACACGAAGATCGGGCGCTTTTTCTTCTCTTTTTTTTTTTAGGTTGTGTCAAGGGAGGTGGTTGTGCCCAAGAACAAGGCTGCCAGGATCCGTTTTAACAGATTTGTGACCTATTGCAGGTCATAGTATTGATTTTTTATATCATTTTGTTTTATATGGACATTTTCTTTTATTTTTAACATTACCATTTTTATTATTTATTTCATTTATATAATTTTTTACTCACAATCTACCATTTAATATTGTCATTGTATGTTATAGGCTATTATTTGCACACTTTGTCATTTGTATATGTATAACATTAGTTATTATTGAGAGTATATACTATTAAGTACATTAATTGTACTTTACATACAATATTTGTATTCTGGGTTTTGCTCAGGACAACAAGGCGCAATCTTTACATATATATATATATATATATACTGGTATATATATATATAAAAAACATAATTCTGAGTTAAGTTATGGTGAGTAAAAAAAGTGACAAAAACCCTCCACAGGAAAGCAAATAATGGGGAAAGGCGGGGTTGCAGACCTGCCTAAGACATGCAGATGAGCATACAGTTATATTTGCATATTTGCTTTCCTGTGGAGGGTTTTTGTCACTTTTTTTACTCACCATAACTTAACTCAGTATTATGGTTTAGCCTATCCCATAGCCTCTCTTGCATTCCCAGTAAAATCAACCCCACACTGATGAGACCCATCAAGGTCGAAACGGCTGTCTGTGGGTGGTTTTCTGGGTATGCACCTTAACCCTGGCTGTGCTCAAAGCTGTGACCATGCAGCAAGCTTAAGCCTATAGGGAACCATGTTAAAAATGGTTATTGAGGCAAAAAGTGACACTGTGTGCTCATTTGCATGTCATTTCCCAGAATACCTTGCTGCAGTGTAAGTGCTGTATGCTGGGTGATAATGGGGAAAGGCGGGGTTGCAGACCTGCCTAAGACATGCAGATGAGCATACAGTTATATTTGCATATATATATATATATATATATATATATATATATATTATTTAGAGTCATTGAAATGTTTTTATACCATAGGATTAGCAAGACACAGTCGCATTTGAAAAAAAACATACCACAGGAGAAAAAGATGTCCTATTCTAGAATTAAGATCAGATTAATTGTTTTCCAGAACTCGATTGACTTTGTTTTTGTTATACATTTTGGCAAAAATCAAAGAAAGCAGGATTTTTTTTGTTTTTAAATTTGACTGAACGTTTTTCTAATTTATAACCTTTCGCAGAAGTTTGTCAATTGGTTTTTGTTTATGAACAGAAAAAAGTTCCTCCAGTTTACTAAAAAAATTATTTACAAAACAATTGTTCTACTTAAACTTCTAAACCAACTTTGACGTTCGCCGAGTTTGGATTTGAAACCGCAAAACTGCCCATTCTTAGTTGGTGTATATCAATATAATCTGATCTTAATGTGAGTGTAGAGTGCACCTAGAATTTATTTCTCTCCTTCGGTATGTTTTTTTAATTGTCAATTAAATCCTGGGTGACACCCAATTTATAATGACCAATTAGGGGTTTGAGCGAGGTATCTCTCCTTTTTGTTCACAGTAGCATTTGCCAACATTTTGAAGAAGAAATATATGTAGCCCTGATTAGGGGATGTGCTAACCTTCCGAGATTTGCTTCTCTGCTGCTTCAGTTGAATTTTCCAAAAATAGACAGAAGCCACAATGCATAAGCAATATGACAAATTATTTATTTCATTACTATCTGTTTTTCTCTGTTTATTCTTCTCATAAGTATGGATCACGTAGTTCAATCCTTTGGCCCAAAAATATCAAACCTGCAGCCATGGGGAGGTAACCAAATCAGCAGGTCCTATACTACCAGGTCCTATACTATGGGGCCTATGCAGAGAGCAGCGCTATTTCAAAACTCGCCATTTTTTGGCGAAAGTCGCGCAGAAAAATGCCGAAAATGGCATGGAAATGTGCGAGCTTTCGAGATACACTGAACTCTTCTTCCGGTGGTGTTACAATGGATAAAGCAAGAGAGGTTTTTACTTTAAAACAGTGCATCCTGGAATATATCTGTGACTGAAGCCTATCTCTTCCACCTGTGCAGTATGCGATTTATGACTTAAGGTGTTAAATGGTCCCTGAATGTTAGTGATGTAAGAGTATGTGTGTGTATGTGTATGTGTATGTGTGTATGTGTATATATATATATATATATATATGTGTGTATGTATATATATATATATATATATATATATATATATATATATATATATATATATATATATATATATATATATATATATTGTGTGTGTGTGTGTGTTGAAAGTTTAAAGAGACAGCGCCATGGGGTGCAATGCACTCTAACTGATAACCTAAATTAGATTGTGATATAATACCTTGTACAGTGAAAAAAAATAACTTATATAAAATGATAACTAGCTATCTATAAAACAATGTTTACAGTCCTTGAGCTGATGCTTTGATTAATAAAAAAATATTACATAAAAATTTCTAAAAGAAAAAAATGTCCAAAACCGTATGCATAAAATCCAATAGATGTTACCTATTTAACATGGTTAAGTATCTGGATACTGGCAGCCTTCATCCTGGGCACAGCAAATTCCATCGACGTAACCTAAGCAGAAAAAGAGAAGAAAAAGCGCCCAATCCTAGTGTGATACCGTTTTATTTTTTTTTATACACTTTCAACATAACAAACTCACAAACATCGGAGTATTATATGCGTTGTATGAGTAAAACTCATGCTCCAAACTGCTTCATTTAGCCAGGGCTCTGCTCGCACCGCTCCGGGATATCCTCCCTTCTCTTCCTCACTTGTGGTGTCGCACTGTAAGATGTCCTCCAGCAACCCACTGATGTAAATGAAAGTTCCTGTATGTAGGAGTTCCTAGGTACTCTCGGCGGTCCGCAGCTCTTCACTCCGGCATTTGTAAGATTACAAGCAACTGCTCGCAACAAAAACACGTGACCCTACGCGTTTCATCAGTCTAACGCCGATTTTATCAGGGGATAGATTCTGACTGGACTACTGAAGCTTTAATATACCCCTAATCCAATCACAGAAGACTAAGGCCGCACTCATAGTGCCTGCGACATTGCAGCAAAACAAATGTATTGCTGCCATAGCGTGCATTTATAGTAGAAGCGGCGTGAAGGCTTGGTCGCGATCGCTGGAAGTCAAGTCAATTAGATTTTTCCAGTGACCGCAGCGTGACATCACCGTCGCCATCGTGTTGCCGGCGACGGCACTATAAGCGTAGCCTTAATCACTTAAAATTGTATGCATATGATGCTAATCACATGACATCATTAATTAATAAAAACAGAACCCAAATTAGGAGAAAACTTGGAAATTACATATCCATTAAATACAATTTTATATACAAGGAAAAAGAAAAATAAAGTGCGCCAAATATAGATGTTACTGTAAATAGACGCTGAAAATAATATAAGATAAATACAAAAAACATGTGACATGAACCAGTCCGGAGCGTATAGGGTCTTGCTGAATGAGTTAGATAAATGTGTAAGAGAACCACAACCCAGTTTGTACCGCAGCTTCTTAAAACAGGGAACCCCCAGTCCCTGATAATCATGTGACAGCAGAAAGAAAAAAGTTAGAAGCGCAGTCAAAAAGGGGTAGTGGTCAGACTAAACACCTTTATTTTAAATCGTGTCCTTAGGATCACCATCCAGGACAACAGCAAAAATACAATATAAATATCAAAAACAATGTTTGAAATAAATGATGTGCAAATGGAGCTGCTTTGCAATTGCACTCAATGGGTCTCCAAGGGGTTAAAAGTGGGAGGTTCCCGGTGGAAAGTCAGAGTCCTGAAGACACTTCAAGACACTTTTTAACAACCCACAATAGGAATATAGAGGGACTATCCATTGTGGGTATTGAACATATTAATAAAACAACCATGAGGGGTGATAGACTATTACAGCTTAGAAAACAGGAGACCTACTGGATCTTTAAATTACAAACAATGAGTCCAGTCGGTTTAAATGAGGATCTGGATCTTTTAGCTTTCCATTAGTCATTATTTGTTTCCATATTATATCTTTTTAACTAATGAGTGTTTTAACTACTTTTAACCATTTTTAGTTTTTTAACTATTTTATGATCGTTTTATCAACATACACATTCATTCCATTTGTTCTTATTTTAAGTGTTTATGGTGTTTGTATATGTATACATTGTACAATATGTGTTTCCAACTGTTTAGTTAATGTTTTATTTATTTATATTATAATTAGATACATTAATATATCATTTTCAATCAAATTATTTGTAATCATTTTTGTTTAATGGTGTATTATCAGTTTTTGTGACATGAACCAGTCATTTATATCACTAGCACTAGTCCATTGAGACATTAGTATCAATCAATGTCATAGTTTAAGGAGGATCAATTTGAGAATTTGCAATTAGCAATGCTATAAATTATCATTGGACTGGTGCTGTGATATCCAATGACGAAGCCATCCAATGGTGAAACGCGTAGGAGGAGGAGCATAGGGTTTTGCTTCCATTTAGTGCAGCGGAGCGGAGTAAGCAACATCACGAATTGGGCTCCAGGCAGCAGTACCTGCTTTAGGCTTGTTTGCCTGTATATCGGCCATTACTATTGTGGAGGAGGATCGGAGTGGACGGACACAGCCCAGAGACAACCGGGAAGTGTCTGTGCGTCATAGCCGGAAGTGACGTCAGACCCGGACACCCGGAGGGCTGTGCGGTATCGTTTACCTGTTCAGCGTGACCGGAGTAAGCTGCGGGATTGGAGAGAGCCATCGGACCCCCACGGACCAGCAGTGGATACAGGGTGAGGGCATTGAGTATTGGCTCAGCCCTGGGGTACCCCTCTATACCGACAGTTGCCTGGGCAGTGCACGGTTTTCAGGACTCTGACTTTCCACCGGGAACCTCCCGCTTTTAACCCCTTGGAGACCCATTGAGTGCAATTGCAAAGTAGCTCCATTTGCACATCATTTATTTCAAACATTGTTTTTGATATTTATATTGTATTTTTGCTGTTGTCCTGGATGGTGATCCTAAGGACACGATTTAAAATAAAGGTGTTTAGTCTGACCACTACCCCTTTTTGACTGCGCTTCTAACTTTTTTCTTTCTGCAAATACAATTTTATAACAGCAAATAGGGGCCATCGTATTTTTTTTTTAACTATCTTATGTTTATAGATACAGGCTTTGACCATTTTTAAAACTTTACAGAACTCCTGGTTTGTTTTTTATTACTTCAAAAATCTTCTCATACGAATTTAAATTAGCGGTTATTTTTGTACTCTTGGAAAAACTAAAATATACAAGCAGATGCCCACTTCTGAAGCACAAAATATAACAAGGAAGGGTTCTCAGTGCACTGGGGGACAATTCATTGCAGAATCACTGGCATCACTGGCATCATGGAGGTTCTTGGCAAAATACCTATAAAGAAGTACGTGTGTAGTATGTAAAAAAGACGAAAAAAAGAAAAAAGTGCAAAAGCCCATAGAGTAGTATAGTCAGTTTATAGGATAATAAAAAACGGTTATAAACACTCACAAAAAGTAAGTTGGTACAGGCACTTGGGTACTTTGAATGACCGCTGGAACAGTAGTGGTCCACTTGTCCTTTAGCTGGGTGCTCAGTGTCTTTCCCTGCTTTCATTCACTCGATCAGCGGCGTGTATGTCGTCGATCGGGGGTTGGGCTTTCGGCAGACACTTGCTCCCCCTCCAAACTAGGCATGCAGGAACTCTATCTGCTGAGCGTGTTACTCAATATCTCACAGCACAGAAACAAGCAACCTTTGCAGAAACAGAAACAGTGTGCAGTATGTACCTTTTTATGCCTTCTGCAGGCATTATCTTTACATGGCTCTAAAGATTTCACTTACGAACATTAGTTAACCAATAAATGTATAATTTATAACTAGGGATTACGGTGTTCAATTGTTCAAACCCCCGATAAAACACCGCTGACCAATCATTTGGCTTTTTCTGTTAAAACCAAAAAAGACTGGAAAATGAAGAAATGTGATTTAGCCAATGATCTTAGTTGGGAGAGTGTTCTCACGTGTTGCTCTTTCCGCACTCTATGAATCTGGCTGAGCAGGGCGCGGGATTACAAGTAGCCACGTGAGAAGAGGCTGCAGCACTATGTAATGCACCAGGCAGCCAACAGGACGAGGAGCCAGGACTGAGGCAACCTGGTACGGCAACTCCTGCCCCCAGCATGCCGATTCTCCTCCCCTTCCCTCCCCCCCCCACTAAACACAGAATTAGGACAACAGGATCAGGCGTAAATACTGTTTAAAAGAAATAAAACCAAGTGTACACCGTGATCACCCTACGCATTTCGTTCTAAACAGAACTTCCTCAGGGTCATGACCCCTGAGGAAGTTCTGTTTAGAACGAAATGCGTAGGGTGAACATCACAGACTATTAAAGGACTGCTGAGTTTTTGGTGTACTGTGAGGAAGTATCTGCCAAGGATGGAGTCCTTCCTTAACGGCAAACTCAATTGTGGACAGGTATGTGTGTGGGTATTGTATTGCAGGGCCTGTATTATTATTGTGGTATATTGTTATATGTTCAGTAAATATAAGTTCGTTATACCCGTGTGTGTATCCTTATTCACTGAATGTATTGGGTCCTGTGAGGGGTGATCACCCCAGGTTCCCATTGGTGGAGGATCATGCCTCCTGTACGCCAGACAGGTACTCAGCACGTGTAGTTCCCATAGTCGCGGGGAAAGGGGGCTACATTTGTATGACAATTAATGCAGAGGAGAATCCATTCATTTTGAACTCTAGACATTAACCTAAAAAGTGCAAACATGAAGAACTCCTCCAGAAAAAATAACCTATGCAAGAAATAGACATGGACAGGAGAATATCATGAAGAAAGCAGGTGCTGACTGATCTACCCATTTCACAGGTTAAGGGGCCTATCTATTAAAAATGATATACATCAAGCAGTGCATTTAGTCCTCTGCAGAGTTACTATAATGGACCTGTAGCCAGGTCACCCCTCGTTGCCCTGCGACCCCCATTACCTCCGTGGCCGGGATCGTTGTTGGGTGCTGCCGGAGCCAAGCGGCAGACCCGACGGCCAATCTGGAGGGTGGGGCGCGAGCAGGGAGCGCTCCGGTATTCCGGAGGTCCCCGGCGGCTCCCGTGTAGGGCGCCGCTATGTTGCGCAAGTTCGCGCATGCGCAGTGAGTGCCGGCGGCCCTGAATAGTGGCGCATGCGCAGTTGCAGTGCGCGAACGCTAGCCTACCAGGGAAGGCTCTTGGAAGGGACTACAAGTCCCATGAGCCTCAGCAGCACCCCATGTGACACCAGGGAGCCAATAGGGCTGAAAGGGTGCCCTACAGGACCAGGAATTGATACATTTCGCGCGCTGGAGAAGCGAGGTCAGTCAGGACCAGGAAGAGTAAGGGATAGGAGATGCGTGCAGGGGTCTGTGACCCGCTGCATTAGGCCAGCAACCCCCCTAGGCCCCAGATAGGTCCTGTGCCCCTCTAATAGCTTGTGGTGCTATAGGGACAGGCCCTAGGTTAGGGACCCTGCCCCGTTAGCTGTTTGCTAGTTAGGGACACAGCGGATGCTGCATTTCCCGCCAAGAGGCTTGGGCTCAAGCCCACGCCATTAAAGAGAGCTGGACTATCTTCAGGGTGGGATCGCCCAGTGACGGATCACCACGCGGGTGGATCCTGGATGTCATGTAGGAACTCGTCTGATCCTTTGAGAAGATTCTTTAAAGCCATGTGCCGCCGCACCAGGCAGGTATCGTTATAAGTGCACCAACAAAGTACTCACACATAGTGGCAGCGCTGACCACGGGACAAGGGGGTTATACTGTGGACACGGTGTGGGGGTACACGGTGATGGGCACGGGGTATACGCTTGTAAGCGGGAGTGACTGACACTTGAGACTTTGGTACAGTTATTGAGTTGATAACATATGGTTAATGTGTTGTGTTATGTTGATGCTGCATATAGTAAATGGTTATACCTATACTCCAGTGTATGTGATTACTATATGCGGGTCCTGTGTAGGGTACATTTTATACTCCTAGAATCCTGCATAGGTGGAGGCGCTGATCAAGAGATGTTCCAGAGAGCACCCCAGGTTCCCAGCAAGCTGAGGCTCAGGCCCCTGGTGAACCTGCAGGTATACGCACCACACCTGGTAACACCTAGGTTCCCCCTCACACATACTCTATATGCGGTTGGGTGGGGAAATACCCGTTACAGACCCTTTGTAGAGATACAACATTTTTATGCTGAGTTCACAATATAGGACTTTTTTTAGCCTTTGCTTATGCATTCATTGCAATTAATTGCAGCCCGCATTAGGGGAGAGAGGGTTACAGAAGAGCCATGGGTAGTAGAAAGAAAATGAGAGTGGGTCAAGTGGGGAAGAAGAAAGGGAGGACAAACAGGGGCCGAAGTTTAACATTGGAGTAAGCTACATTTTTAGTTTCATAGCAAATAATGATTCTTGAACTTGTTAAACCCGTTTGACATGATTGTAATAATCTTACACCTATTCTAGACTTTTCAGAAAGTACACAGGTCACTATGCGATTCTGTATGCTTCTGTGGTAGCTAAGTCTTCGCGTGAATAGGTTTTCCAGCCAAAATCTGTATTAGACACTGTGCACACCTGCGTTCTCCCAGTAGGATGCTTAAAAAGCATTTGGCAGAACAGGTTTTATAGCTGCAGATATTGTTCTCTTCCTTGTCAGAATCAATACTTACATTTTTAACAATTTTTAAAGTATTTCTTACAAGATTAAAACAAATGTAATGATATCTGTCAGACTTTGTTAATTCCTATTCTAATTTCAGAAATAGAAACATTGCAAACAATATAATATTATATATATATATATATATATATATATATATATATATATATATATATATATATATAATTAACCCTAAAGTAAAATGTCACACTACAGGCACAGAATAATTTTTTTTTAAAAGTATAATACAAGTCCCAAATATTTTTAAATATATATATATATATGTCTGATTTCTTGAAAGTAGGTACATTTCCTTCACCCCGCTACAGTGCCCGAGGGGCAGTGGCAGTATGGTGCAGGTTCTGCAGCTGGCAGTAAAAGGGTTCAAAATTTGCAGGATGATATTCTGCCTCCCACTTCATCAGGCTTCAGTTTTGTGACAGTTCTGGACACCTGCCAACTCCAGTTTAGTGGTTGTCATTGACAACAACTTGCAGCCTATGAATTTTTTTTTTTCCTTTCTAAAAAAATATTCCTCCTGACCTTAAAAATTGTCAGCCGCTTGTAATTCATAGAAGTTGTTGAATCACATGCCCACGTATTGTTTAATTTTTTACCTCACCCCCAACTGGCACCGATTTGCTTTCAGACATGTTTAGCAATGAACACATTTTTGAAAAAGAATGAAACGCTTGGGCTCCCATGTAATAAAGCATACAGAATGTACCTGCTAAACGGACGGACACGATTAAGGAGATTTTAGAATACTTAAAGCCTAGTTCACTAACCGTTTTTTTTTTTGTTGTAATTGAGATAAACACGGCAAAAAAAAAAAACAGTTCAAAGATGGTTCTCACGTGAAATCATATGCTCCCCTGCTTGTTTATCCTAGAACCTGATCCCCGCGCCGACTGCATGTTATCGAGCCCTTCCAGCGCACGAATATGCCAATGAAATCCAGGCCTTTTCCAATAATGATTCCAATTTAAGCTTTCGCGCTAATAACTCAACCCAAATAATAAACAATGGTGAGTTTGTAAGAAGAATCTCAGAAGCAACAATATGCTTCAGGCAAAAACAATTTGAGCACAACAGCTTCTTCTTTTTTTTTTTTTAACATAGAACTGGTCATATATACAAAATACCTCAATCGCTGCTTGTTTTCTGCAAAGCTTTGCAGCTTCATTCCCTACGCAGAAAGGTGAATAGGCTACACAAATAATATGACATGTATTTTTTTTCATTGATAATAATAGATATGTGAAGCCAGTCCTAATCACAGTGCCACGGGCTGGCACCCTCAGGGCGTTATGCTGCCAAAACAAAGTAGAACTGAAGAGCATCAAGTATTCAGCACTACAAGGAAATGCAAAGGGCTTGTTTAATGAGGATGCATGTATGTATGTATAATTGTAATTATATGACACCAACAGCGTATGCTGCAATTTGAAAAACAAACAATATAATGCAGGGAATAATAGATGCAACAAATATAAAAGCACTAAACAGGAAGGGAATTTCTGTCCAGAAGAGATATTAACCTTGTGAGTGCGCTATTGAAGTGCTAGATACCGCACGACGGCTGGCATGCCAGTGGCCCTTACGACGTACCATGAATGTCCTGCACGCTCCCACCTCCCTCTAAATGCAGGAGACGGGGCATTAAATTAGTCTCTGCCGCAGCAGCAGCAGCTCCGCAATTCCTAGGTGTCTGAGTTATTTACATTTAACAATTGGAAAAAAATTACAAAATTTTAAATGGGGATCCCTCCTTCCATCTCCTGGAACTGCGATTTTCCCCCCCCCCCCCATTCATTGGTGGTCAGGAGAGGGAGGGGGAACCTTATATGCACCCTTAGCAGATCTCTACCTCCCATATACTTTGTGTCTGGCCAGGAGGGCAGTCGTTGGCTCCTAGTTTTGCAGTATCCAAGTGTGGATTAAGGTGTTTTATATATATGTGTGTGTGTGTGTGTGTGTGTGTGTGTGTGTGTGTGTGTGTGTGTGTGTGTGTGTGTGTGTGTGTGTGTGTAGCCCTTGTACCCCATGGGTATACAAACTACCTGTGCTGCTGTCACCTGTTCGGCTAACAAGAGGCCTGAGCCTCCGACACTGGGAGCCTGGGGTATATTCATCGCCTAGGTGCAGCGCCTCCACCGGAGAGGGATCCCAACGTGGTGGGAGGAGCCCCTCACCGGAACCAATGCACACAGTAATTGCACACAGGTATATGATAACAGTATTTACTATGCACAGATTATATACCATCCACATAACACAGCCCCGTAAGGTATCTCCCCACAGTCACAACTCTCGACTGTAAACCTCAAAGTTCTGGAGTGCCTGGGCACTTAACCAGGGAGTGTCCACCAGCTGTCCCTCCCCCAAAGAGTGTGTGTGGGATAGCGAGCTTCCCTGTGTTGGGGCACATTGGTGCACGTGGTTAATGGTTAATACCTTCCTGGTCTTAGTCCAGACCAGGACAACATTAGAACTCCTCGGATCAGCGACGTGGTTCCGCGCCGCAATCTGCTGCTCCTTTTCAGGGTGGATCGTTAGGCGGATGCCTCTGGAGGGGCTTCCGGTCGGAGTGTACCCCAATAAATAGTCTCTATCAAGGAGTCTGGGTCTGCTCCCATACAACAGGCCGCACTTCTCCTTCAGGCAATGTCCTGCAGCACATCTCTCACTATTACTACTGTGAAAGGGTCCCTACCTGAGGCCTTTCTCTACAGTATACAATGCTCACAGTATCTACAGGGACTCAGGGGATCTATCTGGGACCTTGGGGGTATCTGGCCTAGTCCAAAGGAGCACTGCTCCCTGGACCCTACCTACACCCTCTGTCCGGATCCCGACTGCCCTCTCACTCCCAGAGCGCGAATATTTATATCTTCCCCTTCCCAGGGAAACAGCCGTCTATTGGCTCCCTGGTTTCAGGTGGTACGCAGCCCCTAAGCACTATGGGTCTTATAGTCCCCACGGAGCCTTCACTACATTGGGGCCACGTGCGCATGGCGTGCTGCGCATGCGCGACCCGTAATGGCCGCCGCGGGTGCTCTGCGCATGCTCGAACCTCAGAATGTGCGCACGCAACCAACAATGGTGGCGCCCTGGGAAGAGGGCCACCCGCGAGCCCGTCGCCCTCCCCGCAACATTCCCTGCTGCAGCGGAGGTAGAGAAGGGAAACGGGGGACCGGGTTACATATATACACTGTGTATATATATATATATATATATATATATATATATATATATATTGGTTTTTCCCCCACCCTCTGGGAGATTTGCCCTGCTACCAGGTGCGTAGTGCTGGTACCTGCTGGCTTACAGGATACTGTATAGATAGAGAGAGAGAGATTTTATTTATATATATATATATTTTTATTTTTTTTAAACAAAAAAGAAAGAACCAGCACTTCACTTGGAATGATATATAAAATTGTCAGTGAAATGATCTGAGCAAAGTTATAGGCGAGGAAATGTAGGTGGAACTATGGACATATGCAGCTCAATTAAAGATATTCCAAATCTAAATCTAAACAAATTTAAACAAAAAATTAGCGCAAGTGTCCAAATTAATAAAGAATGTATGACAATTTATTAAAACAATTAATAAACACCCCTAGCAGAATAATCTATATAGGATAAACATATAACATAAAACACATATTAATAAATAGTGCTTACAAACATGAAAATGAAATCACCACATACAGCGGATAGGTAAAGGAGGATATCCTTGCTTTTGTTTGCCACACAATATGGTTGGGGGACTAGCTCTGTGTAAGGAAGACAGATAGGAGCTAACTATGACAATAGATCACATATAAAGTCCAAAGGAGTATACACATTGGTATTTTAAAGTTCCCGTGAAGCTGGGTAAATGCACAGTGCTCGATGTATATCTCACCCACTTTTTCCTTGATGATATTAGGATGTCCATCGGCTGTGTCTCTCACCACAGGGAGACCGCAATTGTGCCGATCCGGATACAATTCCTAGAAAATTGCTGCAAGTGGTGCTGCCCCTATGGAGCGGGGGAAGGGGTGGAAGGAGGAAGGGGCGGGGGAGAATGACCACGCAGCCAAACCCCAGTCCACCGGTTAACTACACCAGGACTCCACACCCTTAGGTGATACAGGTGATTCCACGAGCACTAACCTCCCAGCTTCAGCTCAGCACTCCATTGTATTGTATTGTATGTCTTTATTTATATAGCGCCATTAATGTACATAGCGCTTCACAGTAGTAATACATGTGGTAATAAAATAAATACCAGATAATATAAATAACAGATCATGGGAATAAGTGCTTTAGACATAAAAGTAACATTAAGGAAGAGGAGTCCCTGCCCCGAGGAGCTTACAGTCTAATTGGTAGGTAGGGAGAACGTACAGAGACAGTAGGAGGGAGTTCTGGTAAGTGCGTCTGCAGGGGGCCAAGCTTTATGTATCATGTGTTCAGAATATCCACAGTACTATTCATATGCTTCTTTAAGCAAGTGTGTCTTACGGTGGGTCTCCATGTTACAAGCTGTGGAATAATGTAACTTTAAAACTTCTTGTGATCTGTCTCCGTCTCCCGTCCCACAGCAGGTAGGCAACGGATCCTCACACAGCTGATGGGTGATTAGAATGACAACTACCCTAAGCTTTTCGTCAGACCACGTACTGACTTCATCAGGGGTTATTTTTATGCTAGCGGGTAATTTTGCCTTGCCAATAATAATAATAAATAATTTTTGCATTCAGCCCTAAAAAAATGTATGTGTGATGAGCCTTATACAGTGTTACTACTTTGGGGCCTGTGTTTTGGCCAAAACAGTACATGAAACGATACATAACTGGTAACAATATACTTGTAGCCCCCTTTCTCCCGTGTCCAGGGTGACTATGTGTGGTGCGTTGCCTGGTTGGCTCACAGGAGGTCCGATCCTCCGCTGCAGGAGCCTGGGGTGTGCCTAATGAGTATGATGACAGCGCCTCCACCTGCGAAGGATCCTCACACAGTGGGATGGCCCCTCCTAAGACAATGTAACCAGTAATTACACACCAGGATAGGATATAACAGTATTTACTGGACACGTACTATAACAACAGATTATACAATACAGCACATGCAATATATATGTACACACCAGCGGAGTACCCCACAGTGCTTGGGTGCAGAGGCACCAGTGTCCCAGTGTCCAGCCCACAATTGTCACTCCCACCCCAAGTGTAGGGAGTACCCCGTGGATTGTTGGTGCACTTAGGTGGTATACCTGCCCAGGTACTCCACCACCCGGGAGTTGCTGAATAACGCATAAGCGGTCAGTCTGTTCCACTGATGGCGTCCGCCTCTACATGGGGTGGACTCCTGCGGAAGTGTCCCACAATAAAGAGTCTCTGTCTTGTGGTGGTGGTCTGGTCCCAGACCACAGGCCACAAGCCTCTGCGCAGCGTCTCTGCGGTGTCCCTGACACTAAGGGACATTTCCCAATGCGCTCCAATCTAAGGGCATTTCCATACAGCACCCACAAGCTGTGGTGAGTTGTGGCCTAGCTGGGGCCTGAAGGGGGGACTCTAGGCCTAGTCTCAGGGCTACTGGCACCTGAGACAATACCATACCCTCTTCTGTCCAGCTCCAGGCTGGCATGGCTGCAAGCGCGCCAAATGTATCCTTTCTGGGAGTAGGGGATTGCTGCAGCCCTATTGGCTCTGTGCCTGCATCTAACTAGCAGACCGTGGGGATGCTGGGAAATGTAATTCCCCTGCGGAACGAATCTCTAACATGGCTGCTGCAACCTTGTGCTACTGCGCAAGTGCATGCATCTGTAATGGTCACTGCACCTCGGGGCATCTCTGAGCATGCGCAAGGTTCCACAGCGCATACGCGACTGTGCCCTTACCGGTATCCCGCCGACGAGCTCAGACAACCCGGTCACCCCTCTACCTGTCCGCAACTCACGGTACTTGCTGGGTGCACCCACGCAACTCTGCAGCCACCTTGGAAGTAAGGGGGAGCAACAGGGACCAAGGGGGGAACCTGGCTACATCCTCAATAATTAAAAAAAATTCAATGATTATACCAAGCTGGTATGAGAAATTGTGATGCAAAGTTTTAAGTCTTGATATTTTTGTGATAAATTGACATTGTTTTCATTGCTATTTTTGGGGAAGGATTTACTACGCATATTTGAATCACTTGTGGTATATACGTTCAGAAAATGTATACTTTTGGATTGGTGTTTTATGTTAGGGAGAGTTTTGCTTTGTCAATAATTGTGTGGACTTTTTACGTTCATCCCTGAAAAACAGTCTTGTTTTTTTTGGTCTGTATTGGTCAAAAAGAGATTTACATCCCTACATACTGTATATAGTATCAGTGTACTCAGGAAACAAGGGTCAATTAAATCTAGTATTCATTTTAGCAAAAGGATTAAGTTTGTTAGAGTAATCTGGGACAATGTGAATTAAATAAGATTTTATTTGTCACATTTATTACATATCTCGGTCACATGATATGCTATCCATTCAAGAAATACACAGATGATAAGCTCAAGTTGTGCCGAAAAAAGAGATTGATAGTTGTCATACTGTAGGTACATAAGTCTCTCACAGGAGTCATTGTTAAACAAATATATTGCAACGTTTGGAAGATTACTTGGTCGCACAGTTGGTAAATATCGTTGACCACGCAAAAGTTATTATTATTCTTCAATATATACTTGTATGTCTATACCTGTTTTGTTTTTTATAACTTCCTTTCTATACAATGTGGCAGGACGCCCACGCAGTAGTGTTAGGCTTTAAGAATAGTGGTTTTATTCCTTCACAATAAAACTAAAGAATGCGTACCCTGTCCCTTTATGTCAAAAGAAATCATAAAATAAACACCTACTCCTCTTCGGAGACTGACTATACCACTCCGACCCTTTCTAACTGAGCCGCCAGCTAAGCTGGTTGCCAGCTTCAAAACATGCCCTATCATATACAACAAAACAGTCTTTATACACTGCAGAGTATTATGTAATCCTTATCTGTTATTGTAGGGGATTCCTATCCCAGGATCTGTGTGTAGCTGCATAAGCAAACAGGAACACCGGTTCCGTGAAGCAGGCTGTGTCCAGCCCGTGGAAATTTTTATCCTGGGTGGGGGTCCCAGCAGCCATGCTTCCTGCAGGGCTTAGGAGCCAGAACAGCCAAGGTTCTTCCTGGCTTGGAGAAAATCTATCTCTCCCCTTGCTGGGGAAAAGCAGTCTCTCTTGTGCAGGGTACTTCCTGTCTTTTTAAACCTTCATTTAGGAGTGCTGTCTTAATTAGTACCAGGTGCAACAAGCTCCCACAGAGGAATTTAACCTCCTGTACACTGGATCCTATCCACTCCGCTAGGGCTCTAGTCCATAAGGACAGTGACTCCGTCACAACATCCAAACGTATTTTATTATTAATAAATGAAACATTTTGGTAGCAAAGAATGTGAGCGTTGTTTAATAATCATACAATTGTAGATGTCTGTTTTTATCAGTTTTTCTATATGCATATGATTTTTGGATTCATGTAACAGTAGCATACTGTATATATACGTAATAAAGACGAGGCACAGAAGCACCTATATTCTAGTCACAATGTTACATGCATGAAAGTTTAAGTACAACACACATGATCTAGTAAAACACAGGTTTAAGTGCAAGACACACATGCCCCCAGGAAAGTAGAAATCTTGCTCCAAAAGATGATTGAAATAACTCCCAACCTTCCTGGGAACCAGCATTACTTTACAAACACAATAGTGTATACCACAAATATACAGTAATGCCCATCTAATATTCCTGTCACATGGAACACAGAGCCCTTCATCTATTAGCATTGTTGAATTTGTATATTTAGTCATGCACAAGTCACAACCTAGGTTTTCTAACATAGACATCGGACAACAGGACTTTTAAAAATGTCCTCAGTTTGTGGTCAGAAGCCATGGGCCACCTGCATCCTCCAATGGCTCAACATGTAGTATATTTAACTTCCATACTGTAATAGGCAGGAGCAGGGGCGTAGCTATAGACCCGCACTCTTGGGGGTCCGGCTCTCACCCCTCCCCCTCTTGTAGAGACAGGTGGGGGGAGATGGTATGCGGCAGGCTCCGGCAAACAGAAGCCGGTAGAGGAATCAGCAAGGCAAGGCAGGGGAGGAGCGCCCTCTAGGAGTCTGACCCGGAAGTCTTTATAACTTCCGGTGTCTGCTGCCACAGCTCCTCTGCTGGCTGCTCCTCTGATCATCTCCCGCCAAAGGTAGGCATGGAAAAGAGAGCTAGGGGAAGAGAGAGCTGAGGGGAGCAGAGAGAGAGCTAAGGGGAAGAGAGAGGTGGTGAGGGGGAGCTGATAAGGAGGGGTAGAGCTGGTGGGGGAGAGCTGGTGAGGGGGAGCTGGTGAGGGGGAGCTGATGAGGATGAGAGGGGAGAGCTAGTGAGGGGGAGCTGATGATGGGGAGGGGGGAGCTGATGAGTGGGGGGAGCTGATGAGTGGGGGGAGCTGGTGAGGGGGAGCTGATGATGAGTAGGGGGAGCTGATGGATGGGGTGGGGAGAGCTGGTGAGGGGAGCTGATGATGTTGAGGGGGAGAGCTGGTGAGGGGGAACTAATGAAGGAAGAGAGTTGGTAAGGGGGAGAGCTGTGATGGGGAGCTTATGATGATGAGGGGGGAGAGCTGGGGAGGGGGAGCTGATGACAAGGGGGGAGCTGAGGGGGAGAGCTGATGACGAGGGTGAGAGCTGATGATGAGGGGGGAGAGCTTGTGAGGGGGAGCTGATGAAGATGAGAGGGGGAGAGCTGGTGAGGGAGCTGATGATGATGAGTGGGGGTAGAGCTGGTAAGGGGGAGCTGATGATGATATGGGGGGGAGCTGATGATGATATGGGGGGAGCTGATGATGATGAGGGGGGAAAGCTGGTGAGGGGGAGTTGATGATTAGAGATAGGATCAGGGAGAAGATGGGGGAGGGAGAAAAAGAATGACAGCAGTATTAATATTAATGGGGCCCTGCAATTTTTTGGGCCCGGGGGCCCGCCCATGTCTAGCTACACCACTGGGCAGGAGAGAAAAATATAAGCAACCATACTCACCATTAAAAGTAGAAAGTGTAGCATTTTATATCTTTGAATGTTGCTTATTTTGTCCATCCATGAACAGTAATTTGAATCAATATTTTATCTCTGTTTTTAGCATTTTGCCTAAAAACTGAGATGTAGACCTGGTGGATATTTAAAGCCTGCTAGCCTGTGAGCCTCTAATTAGCACTGGATGCATACCACTAATCTACAGTAGTATACTTCCAGTGATCATTCTTCACATGTGTAGTATGTAGAAGCACTTAACACCTTTCTAATATCATGTGTCTGGAAGCTTTCTCTACCCATTAGAGAAGCAATATGGAATCTGTTACAGTACATCATCACCCAATTTGTGTTACTTCCAACAGTTCACAGTAGTACTGCTAATAGTAAGATGCACCATGTGCTGCAGATAGAGTTTCATTAACGAACAAAGAATTGTTGGACTCAATATATGAAGAGGTACCATGAAGAAACATCTAAATATAGCATTTCCAATGCTGTCAGTCAATCACCATACATGATAAATGTATAAAAGTGGGTTGCTTTTTTTGTTGTTGTTTCATTTTCCTATAATTGGTTGTTTATGTGTGGTACCCTGTTGTTATGATGCAATGTGCACGGTGACAGTAATATATGATGTATACTACTAATATATATATAGCCTGACCATTGCGGATGCATAGATATCTCAAAAGCAAGAGGTGGAAAGGGGTTTCTTTATAGTAAATGAGTAGGCCTGCAGTGTTTCTTGGAGATTATGCCTATCATTTTTTATTTTCTCTTCTCCTTATATTACAGTAAAGAGGAGGTGCACTTTCCCTCGAATTAATCGCAAGTCTCCATTAAGGCCTTTAGGACCATACTATTCCACAAAGTGCCCTTGATATAGGACTGGATTCAGTGCAATGAGATGGTAAAAGAAAATAATGGGAAAACAAACTGTTCTGGTATAAATACAACAAACTAATCCCATTTCTTCAGTAGTGTGAATATCTCTCTAAAACTGCCGTAGCAGACTGTGCCAGTGTGTTTCATTATAATCAGTCACATCCTCACTTGAAAAATGCCTCTACCCTCTGTGCACAGAGTGATTGTTACCAGTCTTGCAATGGATTTTTTTGGGGGGCCTTCTGCTCCTTTGTTTCCAAATTGATACGTTAATAGATTAAAGCTTGGTTGCGCCCTGCACTCAATTTGTTTGTTTTTCCTTTTTGCAGCTGTTGCATGTGAATGCCGTATCATTTTCTCACACAGGATATATACTGCTCTTATAACTAGTCGGTAAAGACATGGATGTGACGTGGGAATTCCCAGTATAAGACTGAATGCAGGTGCCAGGGCCGCCAACAGAAAACATGGGGCCCAGGACAAATGAAAGGAGCAGACCCCTCCCTCCCAACCCATAGCGCACGGGGATCTCCGGCATTTTATTTATTTTTAACATTTTTTTTTAATGAAACGGGAACGGCGCGCAGGGGGCTGGGCCCCCTGACTCACCGGGCCCGGGACGCCAACCCCGGCAGACCCCCCCTATTGGTGGCCCAGGCAGGTACAGCTCTGTGTGACCATAGTAAGTCACCTTACAGGGTACAGTATATCACTGTATCCTACTGCACTGACACACTTTATTCGAGCAAATACCCGGTATGTACCTGGCAGATACCTGGAATGCGCCGCTCCTCACCTCTGACAAGCCCCGTTGCATTTGCCTTCCCAGCCTGGGTTCATGCCTGGCTGATGGGCGGCTGATCTGTTAAATGATAATGATTAGGATTTAATAGGCTGCAATGCTTCGCGTGTCTACCAGATGGCATAAATTCATGAATTGTAATGCAGTATATATATATATATACTGTGCAGTATTGCAGCCAGCGGGAATAAAATGCTTCAATCCCTGCCTGGAAAATAACTCAATGCACTCGGGCAGAAAACAGTCACAAACCTCAATACACCCGGGTATACCCGAATTCGTGGGACTAGCCGAGCTCGAATAAAGTGTGTCGCCAGTGTATTTGTCAAAAGCTATTGTCCGCTCTTTGGTACAGCGCTTCATATGGTTTTCCTATATATCATCGATTGAGTTATCTTGGTGAGTAGCGCTTTAGAAAAAGTAAAAAAAATATATATATATATATAAAAATTGTTTTATATATTTCTATAGCTTTTGTAGATACACTTGAAGAAGAAACCTATGTGGGCTCTGTACACTATAATTTGACCTGTAATGTTGTTCCGCTAAAAGGTATCACAGCCTACATCAAATATGCCATAGCTTAAACCTGAAGATATGTATTAAGTTGAGCATGTTGTGTGCAAGTATTTCATACTGCTGATCTGAGCGGTTTGAACTGTAGCTTCATATCTTATCTTATTAGAACGTTTATATATATGTGATTTCACAGATAGACATCATGTATGAACTCCTCCCCCCGCCTCCGCCTCCCCCTGCCCCGCCTTCCTAGCCGCTAAACCACTTCAATTAACCCCCTATTCAAAACAGTAATAAAACTTACGTTAGAAGCGGCGAATCGGCGGGAATTCCAGCGGTGGAACCGCTGCGGCAGAGGGTCTGCCTGCTGCCGAACGCCAGCAGTGATTTGGTTACGGCGAAATGTCCCATTCCGTCCCAAACACAAGTCCTAAAATTGTGTCCAGCTAATTGGAGTGGCAGCCAATTACAAAGAAGACGTCCCTATTTGTGGTCAACTGAGATTTGAGAGTCCAACTGGGTTAAAGGCAAATTTGTCTAAGGTGTTATAATCCATAATGTCTTAAAACCTTTGGAAAAATATTCTGCCTGCTAACTCTCCCGGTTCCAAACCACATTCTATTACAGAATGTACAGAGACATGAGATAGACTAGCAAGCTTTGAAAATGCTCGGATGAGTGAAATGGGCATGTGGTTAGACACCATTTCTGTATCACCAGTTTTGTGAGTAGGGATGTTTGTGGCTGTTTGTCATCGTTTCAGGATCATTTTGTTGACTAACCCCCTTGGGTGGCTACGTCATATGGTATTTGCTCGGCTATATCATCCTGGATGGCCCTCCGCTGACTTAATGTTAACATGGCAAAAACAGAGCTCCTCATACTTCCTCCCAAACCTGGCCCTACTACCTCCTTCCATATTACTGTTGGAAGTACTATAATTCAACCAGTAGCTCAAGCACGCTGCCTAGGGGTCACACTCGACTCCTCTCACATTCTCTACTCACATTCAAAAGGTAGCAAAAAACTGCAGTTTTTTCCTGCGCAATATCACAAAGATATGCCCTTTCCTCTGTTGCTCGACTGCTAAAACTCTGACTCAGGCCCTCATTCTCTCCCGTCTCGATTACTGTAACCTCCTGCTGTCCGGCCTTCCTGCCTCTCACCTGTCTCCCCTACAATCTATCCTAAATGCTGCTGCCAGAATCACTCTACTATTTCCGAAATCTGTCTCAGCGTCTCCGCTGCTGAAATCCCTCTCCTGGTTCCTATCAAATCCTGTATCACACACTCCAGTCTCCTCCTCACTTTTAAAGCTTTACACTCTTCTGCTCCTCTTTACATCTCAGACCTAATTTTCGCTATACACCAGGGGTGCGCAAAGTTTTTGGCATGTGCCCCCCTGCCTGCGAGCTCCAGCGTTCGTGCCCCCCCCTCGATTAGAACCTGGCGTCAAATGACATCGTGGGTCATGTGGCGTCACATGACCCCACAGCGTCATTTCACACCGCGTTGCTATGGCGACGTGTCGCCGAAGATCCGTCTGGCACCAGGTAAAGGACGTTAGACGCCTCAGGCCTCCCCCCAGCATTTAATTTAAATGCCTTAGGGAAGGGCGCGGGGCCTCTGTAACCGCCACGCCCCCCCTAGCAAATCTTGTGCCCCTCAGTTTGCGCTCCCCTGCTATACACCATCCCGACTCTTGCGTTCTGCTCAAGGATGTCATCTCTCTACCCCCTTTGTATCTAAAGCCCTCTCCCGCCTTAAAACATTTCTCACTGACTGCCCCACACCTCTGGAATGCCCTTCCCCCCAATACCCGACTAGCACCCTCTATCCACATTTAAGACACACCTCAAAACACAACTGCTTAAGGAAGCATATGAATAGCTCCATGGCTGATAATTAACACTTCATACATTAACCTTGGCCCCTTGCAGACTCACTTACCAGAATGCCCTCCTACTGTCTCTGTACGTTCTTCCGACCAACCAGTTAGATTGTGAGCTCTTCGGAGCAGGGACTCCTTTTCCTAAATGTTACTTTTATGTCTGAAGCACTTTTCCCCTTTATGTGTTATTTATATTATTTGTTTATATGATTGTGACCTATATTACTGCTGCGAAGCGCTATGTACATTTATTCTATAGACACACAGTCCCAGCATGCACAAAAACCCAACCCACTATATAATATATATATATATATATATATATATATATATATATATATATATATATATATATAGTGAATAAATGAGAACAAGGCACTCCGTCAGGTAGATATAGGTGGGTGCTAATCCTATATAAATCAAATAGGCTATACGATACCGTGTAAGCAGATATCAGAGGCAGCACTCCAGTAGATAGTCAAAAAAAAGGTATTTAATGTGACATATAAACCAACGTTTCGGTCCTCCACACGGGACCTTTCTCAAGGTTCATCACCTTGAGAAAGGTCCCGTGTGGAGGACCGAAACGTTGGTTTATATGTCACATTAAATACCTTTTTTTTGACTATCTACTGGAGTGCTGCCTCTGATATCTGCTTACACGGTATCGTATAGCCTATATATATATATATACCACGACTATTAAGGTTATGGTGGGTAAAAAAAGTGACTAAAATCCTCTACAGTAAAGCATAAAGCAACTGTAAATATTCCTGTATATTCATTTGCATGTCTTAGACAGGTCTGCAACCCTGTCTTTCACCATTATCACCCAGCAAACAGCACTTCCACTGCAGCAAGGGATTCTGGGAAATGGCATGCAAATGAGCACACAGTGCCACCTTTTATCTCATGCTCACATTACATGAGCAACCCTTAGTCAATGCATGCTGCTTTAAACACAGCTTTTAAGCAAGGACTTGGGAGATGCAAAGTCAGTTAACCCACTCACAGACATGTTTCAACCTTGATGGGTATCATCAGTGTGAGGTTGGCTTGCTGACATTTGCTCAAATGAGATAAGAGTAGGTAATCACCATGACTATTAAGGTTATGGTGGGTAAAAAAAGTGACTAAAACCCTCCACAGTAAAGCATAATGCAACTGTAAATATTCCTGTATATTCATTTGCATGTGGAGGGTTTAGTCACTTTTTTTACCCACCATAACCTTAATAGTCGTGGTGATTACCTACTCTGTGTCTGTCAGCGCCCCGCCTGTCTGCAGTGCGGGCGCGCTGACTGAGGGAGCAGGGCCTTAGCCTTAATGTCCCTCTATCTCATCCCCTCTGTGCTGTCTCTCTCTGACTCTTCCCCTTTATGCCTTGCTCCTATTTGCACTCTCTCCTCCCCTCTCTTTGCACTCCCTGCCTGGCTGTGTCTGCTCCTCTCTGTGCACATTACACTCCCTCCTCTCCTGTGTATCTGTGTGGCAAGTCATCCACTGGGTGTTGTACCTGGTAGGCTATATATCTGGTACGTGACATCATATTGGGGATATTATAATGAGTTGCAGACATCCTTGGCCTTATCAGTGGTTTTCAACCTTTTTGTGGTTGGGGAACCCCAGAATTCGATTGTGAAATTCTGGAGAACCCCAACCCCCGCCCCCGTCTCTCGCGCCCCCCCCATTTCTCGCCCCCTCACACTCTCCCCCTTACACTCCCTTTCCACCACATTTTTCTCCCTTAGGCCTTGCCCCCGCTGCCTGCTACAGCGTCCGCTGTGGCGGACGCTGCGCTCACGAGAGCCCTCCCCGCAATGGCGCCGGGCCCGCTGCGAGGGGGGGCCACAGCGCTCGCGCGAGAGCTACTCCTGCTCTCAATTGTATTGAGAGCAGGAACTCGCGTCGAGCGGCTAGGCACGCCCCCCGGCGGTTCAGCCAATGAGGGCGAACCTGCCGGGTGACGTCATGGCCGCGCCCCCGTCACTCCTCCGCCACGCCCCCCCCGGTCTCTGCTCCTGCAGTGAGCTGCAGACCGGGGAATCGCCGGAACGCGCAGCCAAAAGCGCGGGCGCGCATTAGAGCGCCGTGACCGGGGCCTTAGCCTCACACTCACTCTCCCCCTCTTATCTCCCCTCTTCTATACCCACACACACACACAATCCCCCTTTCACACACACACACACACACACACTGCCCCTCTCTCACACACACACTTCCCCTCTCACTCACACACACACTCCCCGTCTCACACACACACTCCCATGCTCACTCTCACACACACACACACACACCACCTCTCACACACACACTCCCCCTCTCACTCACTCACACACACACTATCCGTCTCACTCACACACTCCCCCCTCACTCACACCCCCCTCACTCACACATACTCCCCCACTCAACACACACACACACACACCTTCTCTCCTCCTCCCCCATACAAACACACACACAGTTTCTCCCCCACACACTTTCTCCCCCACACAGACACTCTATCTCCCCCTCCCCCACACACAGACACACACACACACACAGACACAGACACTGTGTCTTTAAGGGAGTCGGCTCTCGCACTGATTCTTCCTCTCTCTTCTGTCAGCCAGTGTAACGCTTGCACTCACCACAAACAAGGCGGGACCCTGGTACTGATGTGGGAAAGTACAAGACTGCGTACCCACAGCAGCGGGAGCACGCCTGGAGGGTGGATAGTCAGCGTAGCCAGGTCTGGGTTGGAGAGAGTGGGTTAGTATAAGTACTTGCCAAAGTCCGGGGCGGAGCCAGTGGGGTGGTCAGTGTCCGTTGTGCTGTGGTCTAGGGTAGGAGCCAGGAGAGTGGTAGTTTGTCCGTAAGCCGAGGTCTGGGATGGAGAGGTGCGGGTAGTCAGGTACAAGCCGGGGTCTTTTTCCAGAGGAGGTCCAATAGTCAAGCCAGGTCGGTACAAAGGAAAGCAACAGAGAACACAGCAACGCACAAGCGAGGCAAAACAAACGCAGGAACAAAAGGCCATAAGAGTTATGCTAAGCAATCAGAAAGTGAAAGTCTTAAGTAGCACACAGGAACCAATGAGGCTGGGGGTGGAACGGAGGCGCAGACTCCGCGGAGTTCAGGATAGGCTGTAGGAGACATGGGGCACTCAGGATACTTGCTACGCAGCAGGGGAGCGGTGCACAGCGTCACGTGAGTGTGCGCGGAGCGTCCGGGGGGAGCCTGGCACGGGTAGAAGAGCTGCGCGTGCGCGAGCGCTCTGTAAACAGAGCGGGGATGCACGCACGATCAGCAACCAGCGCAGAGGCCTGTGAAGAAGCAGGTAAGGAGGGAACACGCCGTATAGGACGTGTTCCCCGATTCCTTACAGCCAGAAGTTGACGGCAGAAGCAGGGTGAGGAAAGAGCAGTGAGCTACCGGCTGCTGATGCCGGGTCACAGCCATGTGGGGTGCCGCTGTGCCGCTGTGCCGCTGGCCCTGGGACAGCTGGGAGAGTTGTCCCAGCTCTCCCCCTCTGGCAGCCACGGAACCCCTGAGGGTGCTCGCGGAGCCTAAGGATGTCTATATATATATATATATATATATAGGGCTCGACAAAGTCCTAAGAAAGTCACCCCCCCCCCCAAAAGAAAAGTCACTCGCCCCCAAAAAGACTCCCTCACACTCCACCCCCCGCTCACGAGTCTTACCTGCGGCAGTGTGCGGCGGCGTGGTGCTGCGTCTCCCATCTTCTCCCCTGCAACTTTGACTGTTTCCCCTGAAGCTCCTGTTAAAATGGCTGCGCGGGGTCAATTGACGCCGAGTTGCCATGACAACGGGACGCTACGTGACGTCATGAGGCATGCGACGTCAAGTTGCCATGGCAATGTGACTCCGTGTGACGACGGCACGTAGCGTTCCATTGTTATGGCAACGCCCCCATTTTAACAGGAGCTGCAGGAGAAAGTCAAAGTTGCAGGGGAGAAGACGAAACAACTTCTACCGTTAGCACCGTTGAAAAAGCTGTCTGAGAGTGGTTTGACTGGCTTTGCATCTAATCCATGCTGTGCTTAAAAGCTGTGTGAACAGCAGAGCATTTGCTTAGAAAGATTCCATGTAAAATGGATTTCAGGCAAAAGAGGACACATTGTGTGCTCATTTGTATGTCATTTCCCAGAATCCCTTGCTGCAGTACAAGCACTGTATGCTAGGTGATAATGGTGAAAGGCAAGGTTTCAGACCTGTCTAAGCCTTTATATATATATATATATATACACACACACACACACACACACACACACACGACAGGCACTCCGAAATCAAAGGTGAAATGTATTCCTCATTTCCATTTTCTTTTGAGGAATACATTTCACCTTTGGATTTTGGAGTGCCTGTCCTGTTTTCTTCTATCAGATGTGCTGCCTGGCTGATACCTGGACGGTTTGCAGCCTACTACCACCTGTATCTACACATATGTGACATAGGTAACCTATTTGTGCTTGCCTGTGTATGTGTCTCTCTGCCCTTGTGTGTCTCTCTCACTGCCACTGTTCTCTGTGTGTCTTTCTGCCCTTGTGTATCTCTCTCACTGCCACTGTTCTCTGTGTGTCTCTCTGCCCTTGTTTGTCTCTCTCACTGCCACTGTTCTCTGTGTCTCTCTGCTCTTGTGTGTCCTTCTCACTGCCACTGTTCTCTGTGTCTCTCTGCCCTTGTGTGTCTCTCTCACTGCCACTGTTCTCTGTGTCTCTCTGCTCTTGTGTGTCTCTCTCACTGTCACTGTTCTCTGTGTGTCTCTCTGCCCTTGTGTGTCTCTCTCACTGCCACTGTACTCTGTGTGTCTCTCTGCCCTTGTGTGTCTCTCTCACTGCCACTGTTCTCTGTGTGTCTCTCAGCTCTTGTGTGTCTCTCTCACTGCCACTGTTCTCTGTGTGTCTCTCTGCCCTTGTGTGTCTCTCTCACTGCCACTGTTCTCTGTGTCTCTCTGCCCTTGTGTGTCTCTCTCACTGCCACTGTTCTCTGTGTGTCTCTCTGCTCTTGTGTGTCTCTCTCACCTCCACTGTTCTCTGTGTGTCTCTCTGCCCTTGTGTCTCTCTCATTGCCACTGTTCTCTGTGCTCTCTGCCCTTGTGTGTCTCTCTCACTGCCACTGTTCTCTGTGTGTCTCTCTGTCCCTGTGTGTCTCTCTCACTGCCACTGTTCTCTGTGTGTCTCTCTGTCCCTGTGTGTCTCTTTCACTGCCACTGTTCTCTGTGTGTCTCTCTGTCCCTGTGTGTCTCTCTCACTGCCACTGTTCTCTGTGTGTCTCTCTGCCCCTGTGTGTCTCTCTCACTGCCACTGTTCTCTGTGTGTCTCTCTGCCCTTGTGTGTCTCTCACTGCCACTGTTCTCTGTGTGTCTCTCTGCCCTTGTGTGTCTCTCTCACTGCCACTGTTCTCTGTGTCTCTCTGCCCTTGTGTGTCTCTCTCACTGCCACTGTTCTCTGTGTGTCTCTCTCACTGCCACTGTTCTCTGTGTGTCTCTCTGCCCTTGTGTGTCTCTCACTGCCACTGTTCTCTGTGTGTCTCTCTGCCCTTGTGTGTCTCTCTCACTGCCACTGTTCTCTGTGTGTCTCTCTGCTCTTGTGTGTCTCTCTCACTGCCACTGTTCTCTGTGTGTCTCTCTGCCCTTGTGTGTCTCTCTCACTGCCACTGTTCTGTGTGTGTCTCTCTGCCCCTGTGTGTCTCTCTCATTGCCACTGTTCTATGTGTGTCTCTCTGCCCTTGTGTGTCTCTCACTGCCACTGTTCTCTGTGTCTCTCTGCCTTTGTGTGTCTCTCTCACTGCCACTGTTCTCTGTGTCTCACTGCCCTTGTGTTTCTCTCTCCCTGCCACTGTTCTCTGTGTGTCTCTCTGCCCTTGTGTGTCTCTCTCACTGCCACTGTTCTCTGTGTGTCCCTCTGCCCTTGTGTGTCTCTCTCACTGCCACTGTTCTCTGTGTGTCCCTCTGCCCTTGTGTGTCTCTCACTGCCACTGTTCTCTGTGTCTCTCTGCCCTTGTGTGTCTCTCTCACTGCCACTGTTCTCTGTGTGTCTCTCTGCCCTTGTGTGTCTCTCTCACTGCCACTGTTCTGTGTGTGTCTCTCTGCCCCTGTGTGTCTCTCTCATTGCCACTGTTCTATGTGTGTCTCTCTGCCCTTGTGTGTCTCTCACTGCCACTGTTCTCTGTGTGTCTCTCTGCCCTTGTGTGTCTCTCTCACTGCCACTGTTCTCTGTGTGTCTCTCTGCTCTTGTGTGTCTCTCTCACTGCCACTGTTCTCTGTGTGTCTCTCTGCCCTTGTGTGTCTCTCTCACTGCCACTGTTCTGTGTGTGTCTCTCTGCCCCTGTGTGTCTCTCTCATTGCCACTGTTCTATGTGTGTCTCTCTGCCCTTGTGTGTCTCTCACTGCCACTGTTCTCTGTGTCTCTCTGCCTTTGTGTGTCTCTCTCACTGCCACTGTTCTCTGTGTCTCACTGCCCTTGTGTTTCTCTCTCCCTGCCACTGTTCTCTGTGTGTCCCTCTGCCTTTGTGTGTCTCTCTCACTGCCACTGTTCTCTGTGTGTCTCTCTCACTGCCACTGTTCTCTGTGTGTCTCTCTCACTGCCACTGTTCTCTGTGTGTCTCTCTGCCCTTGTGTGTCTCTCTCACTGCCACTGTTCTCTGTGTGTCTCTCTGCCCTTGTGTGTCTCTCTCACTGCCACTGTTCTCTGTGTGTCCCTCTGCCCTTGTGTGTCTCTCACTGCCACTGTTCTCTGTGTCTCTCTGCCCTTGTGTGTCTCTCTCACTGCCACTGTTCTCTGTGTGTCCCTCTGCCCTTGTGTGTCTCTCTCACTGCCACTGTTCTCTGTGTGTCCCTCTGCCTTTGTGTGTCTCTCTCACTGCCACTGTTCTCTGTGTGTCTCTCTCACTGCCACTGTTCTTTGTGTGTCTCTCTCACTGCCACTGTTCTCTGTGTGTCTCTCTGCCCTTGTGTGTCTCTCTCACTGCCACTGTTCTCTGTGTGTCTCTCTGCCCTTGTGTGTCTCTCTCACTGCCACTGTTCTCTGTGTGTCCCTCTGCCCTTGTGTGTCTCTCACTGCCACTGTTCTCTGTGTCTCTCTGCCCTTGTGTGTCTCTCTCACTGCCACTGTTCTCTGTGTGTCTCTCTGCCCTTGTGTGTCTCTCACTGCCACTGTTCTCTGTGTGTCTCTCTGCCCTTGTGTGTCTCTCTCACTGCCACTGTTCTCTGTGTGTCTCTCTGCTCTTGTGTGTCTCTCTCACTGCCACTGTTCTGTGTGTGTCTCTCTGCCCCTGTGTGTCTCTCTCATTGCCACTGTTCTATGTGTGTCTCTCTGCCCTTGTGTGTCTCTCACTGCCACTGTTCTCTGTGTCTCTCTGCCTTTGTGTGTCTCTCTCACTGCCACTGTTCTCTGTGTCTCTCTGCCCTTGTGTTTCTCTCTCCCTGCCACTGTTCTCTGTGTGTCTCTCTGCCCTTGTGTGTCTCTCTCACTGCCACTGTTCTCTGTGTGTCCCTCTGCCCTTGTGTGTCTCTCTCACTGCCACTGTTCTCTGTGTGTCTCTCTCACTGCCACTGTTCTCTGTGTGTCTCTCTCACTGCCACTGTTCTCTGTGTGTCTCTCTGCCCTTGTGTGTCTCTCTCACTGCCACTGTTCTCTGTGTCCCTCTGCCCTTGTGTGTCTCTCTCACTGCCACTGTTCTCTGTGTCTCTCTGCCCTTGTGTGTCTCTCTCACTGCCACTGTTCTCTGTGTGTCTCTCTGCCCTTGTGTGTCTCTCTCACTGCCACTGTTCTGTGTGTGTCTCTCTCACTGCCACTGTTCTCTGTGTGTCTCTCTCACTGCCACTGTTCTCTGTGTGTCTCTCTCACTGCCACTGTTCTGTGTGTGTCTCTCTGCCCTTTCCCCTGCTCTGTCTGTCAGTCTCACATACCCAGTGCCGGATTACCAATTAGGCGCTTACCTATGGGCCCCAAGGTTAGGTGGCCCCTGTAGGTTGTGGCGGGCAGGTGCTGTGGCTCCCCAGCACCTCATGCAGCAGCCCGGCGGTCTGCCACACTCTCCCTCCTCATGTCGATGCCGGGATCCAACTTCCACCCGACCGGAGGAGGGAGCTTCAGAGTCCCCCGACCTCACCCAAGGTAAGGTAAGGTGTATGTGTGAAAGGCGACAGCGGCGCGATGTCGCGTCAAAACAGATGCATTGTCGCGTGCGCTTATAGTAAGCCCGGAGCGACGGCTTGGTCGCGATCGCTGGAAGTCATCTCTATTTGATTTTTCCAGCGACCGCAGCCTGACGTCACCATCGCATCACCGGCACCATAAACGTAGCCTAAGAAATAGGGGTGTTTCTTGCCTTCTCCGGAGCGGCCCTCCTCCTACAGCACCGCATTGCCATGGCGACCCGACATCACACGATGCCGCAATGTCACATGACGCTGCAACATCATGTCACCGCGACGCTGCAGGAGAAGGGACGCTTGGAGGAAAGGCCCCCAATGTCTTGGTGCCTAGGAGCCCCAGAGGGTCTAAATCTGGCTCTGATCGTGCCTCCGCACTCAAACTTTACCTTCCCTTGCTAATGCCAACACAAAATAGCAGCAAGGAGTGAAAGGGGCGACTTTAAAGAAAGGAAATGCTGCTAGAATGCGCACGTTTTGTTTTTTTGGGTTGGCTCAAGCACAAAGGTCCGAGCTCCGCGGTTCAGATTAATACAAAACGTCAACGTTTGTGGCATTCACGTTCATGGACTCCCCCAACTGCCCATCCCCCACCCAGTGCCAAAATACAATTCCTCCTACACTTTGTAGTAAGATAATATGATGCAGTAACTGAATTAAGTCTTAAGTATTTTGACTTCTTAGAAAGTCTGTTCCTATTACTCTCTGCATTGCTAATAAGGGTGTGCCCTGCTTAGAAGGCACCTCTAGCATGGCTGGGGTGAAATCAAGACATGCAAGGTTTATCATCTGTAAGTTAGCATTATTTTTACAGCTTGTCGCAAAGAAAAAGACATATTAAGCCCTGATTTGTGGACGTCTTCCTTTGATGTGTTGCAGGGAGCATTCACTTTCCATGGATGCATGATAGACATGCCCTTGCTGAAGCAGGCACAGAACATCGTTACGCTTGCCAGAGCCATCAAGAAAGAATCATCTGTTAAATGAAGCTCTCACCGGGTGGCCAAACTATACAGCACTTGTCTTAAAGGAAAGGAGGAAGACTTGCGAAATGCACCGTGAAACAGTAGATGCCATTGATAACGGAATCATTATGCATTTATTTTATGTACATGTATACCATTAATTAAAATAAATGTCAAATCCAGTTTTTTTTTTTATTATTATTTTATTTTGCTTTCTTAGCATCGCTTTCAAGTGGCTGCTATTCACTGGACTTCCTCCTATAAACGTGTAAACTGCAGTTAAAGAGAGGGTGAAAAGGGCTGAACTGCAATAAACTTGTAGGGTAATAAGGCACACAAAGCAGCAGAACCTTCTGCATATGGTCTTCAGACAGATTTGCATGACATTGGAGATACTGCTACAGGTCATATGCTCCTTGTTGTTAACTGGCTTAGCAAAGCTGTTTTGAAGAGGTTAACCCAGCTTGTAGTAAGGGTAAATAAACATAACAACCAGCCATTGTTCCCTATTCAGCATGTACTCTTATATTCAAGGCTAAAGGGTATTGAAGCTGCAGAGGATCAACTTGTGGTTGCCAGAGGACTCCAATGAAGTTTGAAACAGCAACAATCAGAGATTTTGTTTCTGTTCCTCATTAAATCATGAGCTTTTGTGTCCAAGCCATGAAGGACTGTTCTTTAAGAAATTAACAGAATAGAAAGTTTTAAACCATGCACCAACCTCTTCATGACCTACACAGAAGCAATGCTGCGGCCCTTACACACACACCGCAGGGAAGGCTGTTCTGTTTATTTAAACGTGTAAATAGAAAACACTTGATTAACTTATTAGGTGCTGGTGGGGCTGCATACTCATTGTACATTGATGCGTTTCGGGTCCATTTGGCACTGAAGAAGGGTGTGTTTTTTTTTTTTTCTTGAAGTTAGGTTTTCTATTTATATTTTGAGAAATGTTAGATATTTCTGTTTCTTACAACATATACCCACTATCTTCACGAATGTTTACCTTACTGCATACAAGCTGCACATAGGGGAATTGTAAATCCTACATACAGCGTTATTTAAATTCAATGTTCGAGAGAGAAAAAGCAGAAGAAAGGAGTAGTTTTCACTGTAGGTCAGCATAGAGCTGTACATTTGCAAAGTAAAGAATTTGATATAGATATATAGATATATACACACCTTTACACTCAAACATTATATATATATATATATATATATATATATATATATATATATATATATATATATATATATAAAAAAAAAACAAACATCACAGCTTGCACTCAATGTACTGGTTCATATAGACAGGTGCTAGTCTCAAATAATAGAAAAACAACATTACCATTCTCTCGTCCGGTAAAGAAAGACTGCACTCGGTTCAGTAATCATGAAAAACTGTATTGGGCATCTGAATAAAAAAGATAAGTCACCCAATCCGACGTTTCGGTCCTGGAATAGGACCTTTCTCAAGGGGGTGCTATATATATAATGTTTGAGTGTAAAGGTGTGTATATATATATATATATATATATATAACATCTTTTAATTATTGGCATATGGTTGAAAACGTCCTACTTTAACTAATCCAAAAATAGCAAGGTAATGAAAGGAAGTGATATGTTGTGTTGGGGAGTTGTGGTGCCTTCCTGCTCCCTGTGCGACACAAGCTGTGCCTCCTCTATACCTGCTCATTGTGATCGCACTTGAGAGACTGATGATATCAATAGGGTAAATGTTATGATGTGGTGGGGAGCTGTTTGACGTTCTTCTGCTCACAATATGAAAGAAGCTGCAAGGTGTTTGTACACATATATTATGGCCTAAAGTTGACCACAATTGAGTGGCCTCCTTTCTCTAGTAGCTCAGGCCTGATTGATTAGTGCAACTAAATTACCCTATCACCCCAGGAGGGGGGGATTACTTCAGGTCAGGGTTGAGATGTCTAAGCTTTTCAAATCATCAGCAGGTTTCACTGTCTGCTATTAAATCTTCATCCCCAACCGAAACTGCCATCAAACACAGCATTTACATACAATTCGCTATGGAAAATAAATTGAACATGTGAGGTGTATATTTTCATACGAATCTTTTCAGGGACAATGTATTTAAACTATGCAAAACTTTGTAACGGTGGCAAACACATTAAACGAAAGAAAACAAAAGTTACATGATAAACTAACCATGATCTTGTGTGCTAAATCAATTCTATTACAGAACAAGACTGCAGAACAGAGAAATTAAACAAATAATCTTAGTCTTGTAATATTTCTGTTGTTTAATTCCTTTTTCACAGTTTATTAGTATGTTCTGACAACACTTTTTATGTAAACAAAATACACGTTTATATGAATGTTGCCTAGAAAACGGATGTATTAATGTGTACATTTATTGTGATTTCATTTATAAAAGTAACACAATCTGCAATTGACATGTTTTGTTTTTTTTTTCAGTCGACAAATAGGACTGCTAAATGTATATAATAATATTACTTTATGTGAGACCCGTGGGGAATTTAAACTTTATAGTAAATTCTTTTAAAGTCAGCTATAATGTCTGATATTCTGTGTAACATTTTATTTCGTTTTGTTCTGAATAGAAAATAAGCATGTTTGTGGTATTTGTGATCACATCAATATTACATGTAACTGTGCAAAACCCGATCAATCTTACAATCTTACACGCTGTGTACCCTATATACTGTATGTAGATTCCATGTAAAATGCCATGAGGGGTAGAGAGGGAATGTCTGCTCTGGGACTGCCAATAGTTATTTGCAGAAGGCTAAATATGCATCACACTTTTCTAACACACACACACACATCTTCACCTACCATAAAATAATACAACATATATATATATATATATATATATATATATATATATATATATATATATATATATATATATATATATATATATATATATATATATATATATATATATATATAGCATCTGTTAAGTTTATTGGCATTGTGTGGCTCGTTATTGTTCTCTTTTGGTGAACATTTATCTATATATTCGTGTATCTGAGCCCTTTTTGTGTGAATATGTGAACATCACTATTACATGGGATTCGGAATAGATTATAGCTCTGAGCTCCTGATCTGGATAAGAATAAATACATGTAAAGTGTGTTTAGCATAATCTTATATTGGCTTCTCCAATATACAGTAACCCGGTCATAGCAGCGTTTGAATTGTGTCAGACAGAACCTTTTGCAAGCGATTGTCACTTATCCATCAAACAAGTTAAAGAAATAGCAGCCTGGGCAATCAATAATGTATTCAATATTTCATTAAACATGTATATTTTATAAGCATACGAAACTTTAAAAAGTCAAAAGGTCTATTGTAATTAAAATACACATTTATACCGGACAAAACATGGATTTTATAGTCATCTTTGTATATTTTTATACCTTTTTTTCAACTTTATCAAGGCATGCGATGGCTGCAAAGATAATTTCTTCTAGTTATTAATAAATCCATTGTGTGTGATCTCTTTGCAAGACCGCCTGTGCACTAAAGAAGTTAGTTAATGTAACACATGAGAGAAAGGTTTGTATTCTGATCCATGCCAGTCTTGATAATCTGGTATTTTCTGTTACATAATATGTAGGAAGGCAAGATCCTCCACGGTAATCTAATTAATGACATACAACCTGTTTATTCTTTTCCCCTTCTAAACCACCCCAGCCCTTTTTTGCATATCTCCCTCTGTTATTAATTCTTGGATGGCCACATTATGTGTAACACTGTTAAAACATTATCACAACTAATGAGAAACAATTACTTAGAAAATGAGCTGAGACAAGATTGAGTGGGGTGTATGGCGGCTATCTCTGTAGATTAGTTTAATAAATCATTTGTTGCAGAGCAATGTGTACTCTTTGCAGGCATAGCCCTGGAACAGGAAAATGAAAATGAGATATATATTTTTTTTGTGCATAATTTTTTCATTAATCTCAATAGGACCCGTGCGGCGTAGATAGCTTTATTCCCTTAATACTGCGCCTTGGGGGCTAAAATAATGTCTTCATTGTTTTACTGAGTTCATAATGACAATCTGTGACAAACTCATTTTAGAGCAATGTGTGCAGAATAGTATCAATATGAAAATAGATGAGAAAACATACAAGGAACCTGTGTCTACGTGTGTCAGCCACGGGTTAATAAACTGGGAGGTATAATTACTGTAATATTGTGTGTGTGTGTGTGTGTGTGTGTGTGTGTGTGTGTGTGTGTGTGTGTGTGTGTGTGTGTGTGTGTGTGTGTGTGTGTGTGTGTGTGTGTGTGTGTGTGTGTGTGTGTGTGTGTGTGTTGTTAAATACTGTATACATATTGCATTATTATATTTTATTAAATACTATTGGCCAATGGTATTTTTCATTAATTTGTATATTCGTTAGTGGGTTTAGGAAAAATGCATACGTTTCCATTATTAAAAGGAAAATCTTTGGAGAACCCCGCTTTTCTATTCATAGTTTTACATTAGGAAGCTTTTAGTGTTTTCTCTTTTTGTCCTTTTTGCTTAGTTCCTGGAAGACAATTGATGAAACAAAACAGATTATGAGATTAGCAGCGGGATTTTGTGCATATTAATGCCAGTGAAGGGCACCTAATGGGTTTGTAATTGCAGATCTGCTGTTGGGGATTGAGCACCATAGTCCTTGCACTGCAAAGACCCCCCTGTGAGGTTTCCACATTGGAAGTTGGGGGAAAAGTGAAAAAGTAATTACTAGACCACAACATTTAAATGTTAAAGCCCTTTTCTTTCTCGCTGCCTCCTTTTGAAAGAGAACGGGAACATGGAAAATAAATTGCTTCTCAAATAAGCAGGTGTGTGTGTGTGTGTGTGTGTGTGTGTGTGTGTGTGTGTGTGTGTGTGTGTGTGTGTGTGTGTGTGTGTGTGTGTGTGTTCACAATTTGCTGCATGTATAAAATACCAACGCAGTTGGAGATTGGAGAAGAGTGCAAACTGATTCAGCCCATGTCAGTTTGGGGGAAAAAAGCATGGCTAAACATGCTCAAAGACCACTCCGATTATGTATAGAAATGTAAACATTATATCTAATTTATTTAAAACATACAAATTATATATATATATATATATATATATATATATATATATATATATATATATATATACACACACACACACAATATATATCATGTTAAATATTTGTTTTATGGATAATTGAGAGCATCGAAATAGGACATTTGAATGATCTTTTAAAGGTAACCAACCGTGAAACATGGTTAATAGTTTACATTAGACCTCTATTTATTAACACTGTTTGACCACTCTTTCTTAAAACCGTGAATAGAAACAAGAGAAGCTAATGAGTTTGCATTGAGGAAAATCTTCCTGTTACTGACGGTGTATGTAGTAAGAAAACAATTCTGCATCAAAATGTCCCGAGTTTCAACAGAATCAGGAAGAAAATAATCATAATAAAAGCCCCACATACTCCCCGTGTCAGTTTTACTAATCAAAGATACCTTTATCAGTAGGACGGAATACGAGACCCTGTTATTTTGCTGCATCTGCACAGATTCAAAAATGAAACCAAGCAAATTAATTTCTGTTGTAAAATGATTAATTTCCAAAGGAAAAACTATTTGCAAACAAAGTAGTGATTTCCAAGTTAAAAAAAAAAAATTGAACCTTTCACAGCAGAAATCATTGTAACGAAAACAAAACAGCAGTTTTGTAAAATAAAATACTTGCACGTTTGCTGGTGAATGAGCACACACACGTGCATTGTAGTGATTGCTCTATACACATAAAAGAAAACGAGGTTATCAGAACCGGGGAATCCAAAATCAATCAGACGCTAACTCTCCTTTTTTTTTAGTATAAAGAGTTGATTTTGAAAAGGCACATCACAATTTTTCTTATTTATTTACATATTTGTATGGGTGCTTTGTAAAGGGAGATGAGTGTATATGTATTTAATGTAAGGAAAATGGGGTTAGGGGATTAGTTTTTTTGTTTTTAATCGGAAAATTGATTTCCCCCCCCTCCCCCCCTTTATGAAACAGGCATAAAACTGCAAATCAAACACACACAAACCTGTTTGATGCCAGATTTGTAACACGATTCGTTCAGCTCCTGCAGTGCCAGAGTGCTAATGTGTTCATTATAGGCTCATTTTGGCACTTCAAGTGTTAAAATAATGTATGAAGTATTCAAAGGGCACCAAGTGGGATTTCTCTCTCTCTCTCTCTCTCTCTCCCTCTCTCTCTCTGGAGGAGCTGGAGTTTGTTTTCCTTTTGTAAACACAAGTGAACATCTGTATGTATTCCCTGCCGGTGATGCCTTCACTTAGCTAGCACTTCAGGCTTTATTTACATGAATAAATATTGGGCTATCACCTTTCAACGGCAAATGTGCAAATGCCAAGGCTATGCTGTTCTGCAATGCACACTCAATTCCCGCAGGTGACTTCCTGGCAGATGTTTCTTCTGCTACCCAGATGTGCATGATAAATGTTTATATTTGGATGTGATCTCGTTTATGGGCATCTACTGATAAGTGGAGTTATTTTTTGTTTTTGTTGTCAAGCTATCGTCTTTCCAAATGTTGGCATGGACCGTTAAATGCAAAAATCATATATTTTTATTTGTTTCTGGGGCAACGACTTGGTTGTTGCAGGTGTCAAAATGACTGGCTACCTGATTTTTTTTTAGACAAGCCTATTATTTGACAGCACAGAATCAGACCTGTGCAGTATGTAAATAAAAAGCCAAGATGCAAAAATCCATATTTTGTTATCGATATGAGAAAAAAAGCGTGTTTGGGTGATATATCTATATACAAATTGTGCCTAACATGAATACTTACACTACATTAATACACGAAAAAAGGACCACAGTGCACACATTATAGAATGAAGCTGTCATGTCTGCACACACACGTGTGTTTTCAGCCAATTGTGTTAACATTCATCCCAAATCTACTTGTTTTGGGGTAAAATTGGGCTTAAAGCAGCAAAACATGTGAAATCGTATGTGTGTTTTTTAAAAATAAATTATGTGGTAATAGATCATATTTACTGTATTTATTATTATTATTATTATTATTATTATTATTATTATTATTATTATTATTCAACTCTTAATGCCATTTTTAATGATTTTGAAAACATTCTTTGATTTCTATAGCAGGTTTTAACCCATCTCCCAAGCAGTGCAAGATTTTTGCAACACTTTCCTGTTTGTGATCATTTGTTGCCAATATTCCCAGCAGTTTGAGCTGTAAACTGTAACAATAGATAATGCTACCTTAGTAATATAAGGATATATTGTAGCTGGTAAATTACACTGACTAATGCAGCCATTATGTTAGGCACACCATCAGGATGTTTACAGATGTATAACAGGAGCAGCAAACGATTGTCACCTTAGGTAAGAATGTAGAATTATACATTGTCACATACTTTACATATAAAAATATGGGGGAGGGGTGGTGTAGTATTGCTGCTTTAAATTCAGAAGAAAAAAGTTTGACTGCTAAAGCATAAGATGGAGTGCTGTTTGTAGCTGCTGTTGCAGATGATGGTGCTGATACTGTGATGATGTTCCAGCATTTAAAGCTCCACCACTTCTGTTTCCCTGTCATTCTGTCTCACTGTAATGGTGACAGATCAAACACTGCCCCTTGTCCCCCGGCGCCCAGGACAATCCTGCGTCTTTGTCTGCAGTTGCTAGGATCCCAGTAAACTAAGAGAAAGTGTCAGGGGCATTTTAATCAGATGGCTACAGTGCAACTATAATGTCTATCTCTGCTTCTCTACAGAACTCTTTTTTTTTTCTAGGGTCTTCTCCTCTCAGTCTTTTTTTTCTCCACTTTTCCAAAGCGAAGGTCTTGCGTGGAATGATCTGAACTGTTAGAGGTGCTGCCCTTAGCAACTCAAAGTACAAATATACATATACATATGTATATGTGTCTGTGTGTTTAGTAAATATATATATATATATATATATATATATATATTTACCAAATGGTTTTTGAAGCAAAAAGTGGCACTGAGTGCTCATTTGCATGTCATTTCCCAGAATCCCTTGCTGCAGTGGAAGTGCTGTATGCTGGGTGATAATGGGGAAAGGCGGGGTTGCAGATCTGCCTAAGACATGCAGATGAGCATACAGTTGTATTTGCGCATATATATATAAGCTATACGATACCGTTTGACCGAATATCAGAGGCAGCACTCCAGGAGATAGTCAAAAAGAATTGTATTTAATGTGACATATAAACCAACGTTTCGGTCCTCCACACGGGACCTTTCTCAAGGTGATGAGAAAGGTCCCGTGTGGAGGACCGAAACATTGGTTTATATGTCACATTAAATACAATTCTTTTTGACTATCTCCTGGAGTGCTGCCTCTGATATTCGGTCAAACGGTATCGTATAGCTTATCTGTTTTATATAGGATTTGCACCCACCAATATCTACCTGACGGAGTGCCTTGTTCTCACTTAACCACTATATATATATATATATATATATATATATATATATATATATATATATATATATTCATTACTTCAATTACTGTTTTCTACAAACGCATAGTTTCAGATTTATGTGAAAAAACTGCTCCTATGGCATAGTTTTTGAAATACATACAGTATATTCCTTTCCATGACCAAACATATCCTTATTGGCATAATTACACCATTTAGCGGGTAATCAGACATATTTAAGTATAACCAACTTCTATTTTAAAGGTGATTTGTAAAACTAAGGATATGGTTAAGGATAGAGTGCATTAATGTGCAGAGCAAAAAAATGTGTTTTGTAATGTGCTTTCCTCGTATTGTACAGCATCTAATATTAGAAACGTGTTAATAACGTATCTTCAGTTTGACACAGATGGTCTGTCTGTGGGGATGGGTGTGGGGGTGGGGGGGGTTATGCCATCTCAGACCTAACAGGGATTTTTTTTATGGTAAGAAAAGTGATATAAGGGACACGTCTAGTTGCAGAGTTTGATATAAGATAGGTATCAGGTAAACCACCTTAACTCCAGCTAAAACTACACCCCAGATCAGAACTTGAGGTACAGTACACACTTTTCCTGAGAAGCTGTATCCCTTGGATCAGTTATTCACATATTATGATCCCTGAACCTTTCTGTGCTTGTATCCTTCAAATATACAGTAAGTCCATTAAGTTAGTGCTGTTAATGTTGAGAGGCATATGTACTCACGGTCCCTTATTCAATAGTTTGTGACGCCACTTTTCTATCCAGGAGAAGATTTTAGCTCCATTCATTTGAAGGGAGTTGATCTCTTCCCCAGCACCAGAAAGAAGATTAGCAGCATATTAAATATTGGATTTAGTCATATTTCTGAAGCGTGTCCCTCAACAAGACACCTTTCTGTGCTGGAAGGCACCTTACAGCTCACTGACATGAGTGTATCAGTATGCATACACTACAAACATCACAAGGAGGGCATTCAGCTCATTGGCATCAATGTTGGCTGTCTTCATATTCCTGATATCAACCAACAATATAGGGTTAGTAATGTTGCACAGCTGGAATTTTAGAAGTAAAGTAAGGCTGAGTCCCCGTTGGCGCTGAGCTCGCTGAGCGGGCGGCGCTCGGTGCGGTTACTTGCATATATGCAAGTTCCCGCTCACGCGATGCACGCGCACGCATGCGCGGGCACACATGCTCGGCGCTTTTGTAAATAACATTTTTAAACTTTCCCGCTTGCTCAGATAGCCCGCAATTGCGCCCCCCCCCCCTCCTCCCCCCTGTGCGCGCGCAAGTAGCAGGACACCCGGCGCTCATGCTCGAAGCATGAGCGCGTTCAGCGCCAGCGGGGACTCAGCCTTACTTGACACATGCATGATAGCTGTCTCTAAACTCACATAGAGTTGTCCACTTAAAGGGCCCTCCCAGGACCAGAGTGAACAAATAGCTGTGGCATGTTTAGTAGTTTCTTTGTAGATTACTATTTTCAAACAAATCATAGAAGTGTAAATATTTGTGAAACATCTAATTTCTCAATTGTAACTAATGGTGTAGATCCTGAGAAGGGCACTTATTTTGTAACATAAAGTTATCTAATTTTAACATATCGATATCTGTAACGCATATCCCCAAAGGTGCTTAGCGCTACGATGTTCAGCCATTTACCTTAAAGATTTTAAGGGACTTTAGGCTTATTCTTATGCAAATTATGTCATTACGAGCACTTTCCCTAACAATGGAGATCCTCAGACCTCTGTTACTGTTAACGCATGAAAATAACGTTACGATATTTAGCGCCAGCCAAAAGCTGCCCTTATTTCCAAACCCTGAGGAGCAATGAGTTATTTCTACCAATAGCCTACAAGGCAAAGGGAAGGTCTTAGGAGGTAACCATATGAATATACAGAGTGTGGAATATAACCCCTACATTACATGTGTTACACTAACATATGGTGGATCATATAAATAGCTGAAACACAGCAACAGATGCATATGAAATGGTGTGGTTTTTTGTTGTTGAAGGGATTAACAATTATAGAATTTTTAATGATTAATGGGAATGTAATATATGTTTATGTGGCCTACTATTGTATATAATATTGAGTATATGAAGTATGAGTGTACAAAAATGAATCTACCTATGAGAGAAAGATTTTCAAGGAGACAGGAGTAGGAACATTATATTTTATTACACCGTTGCGGCACTGTATGCAGACATTTTATTAAAACATTTTTAACACTATTTACAAACACAAATATAACTATACACATAAACTGGATCAATAAACATATGTACAAAGATTTAAAGGCCACGCCTCTTTTCTGGTGGGGCACTGCCTCCAAAACTCGGCCCAGAGGTACGGGCTCTCCCACATGCACACTGCAGAATATAGGTGCCAATGGTGTGGCCATCACCTCTGAACATGGAGGATAAGGGGGAGTCTCAACCAATTGGGATATCCCCGAGGTGGCCAGGGACAGCAGGGATTTACCTGCGGTACTTAGCACCAAGGGGGCGCTGAAAGAGTCCAGGGCCTGCTGCCTAGCACAGGTGAGCACATTTACAGAGACTGCCACCTGTGCAACACTGGTAGGGACAGCTGTAGTGAGTTGTCTCATTGGCAGGAGCAATAATCGCCCCTGGTGCTGTGATGCCTGCTCCCCCCATCGGTCTGATTGCTCCCTTCTTTGAGCCCTGGCATCAATACCCCAATCAAGCCATAAAGTTCTCCTCACTAGAACATTTAGAAACTTTAACCCACAACAGTTTTTTACTGACCTTACCAATTGCCCTTGGCACAGAATCGATTTAATTCCTGACCCTGACTCTGCGCTCGACTATTTCCAGTCCGAGTTCTTAAAACTCTGTGATACCCATGCTCCACTACGCAGAATAAGGGTACGGGGTGCTCACCTTCCATGGGTTACACCTGACCTTATAGCACTCTACCAGTTCAGGGATGCCTTGTGGAAAAGCTACAAAGTAACTGGCACTACCAAGGATCTCAATCACTACAGATGCCTGCGGAACATGTGCACAAGGCAAACAAGGCATGCAAAAGCACAATATTACTCTGACAATCTCCTCCAGAATACATCAAACCCAGCTAACTTCTGGAAGGTTATCAACAACATATTCCAGCCTTCTAACCACCAACAGCCAAGTAACATCACTAAGGGCGATATTACTCTGACAAACCCCACCGACATTGCAAATGCATTCAATGATTACTTTGTGGGGTGTGCTACTAACTTATTAGCGAAACGCAACCCGAACCACAAACCTGAATCTCATCCTGGGAGTACCCCTATAGCCCTACCCCCTCCCAACACTGCCCACAATTTTCAATTTGGCCCAGTATCTGAAGAGGAGACTACACAAGCGCTCCTCAAATTAAAACTAAGCAGCCAATGTGGACCTGACTTACTACAATCTAGGTTCCTAAGACTTGGTGTCCCAGCAATTGCCAAACCAATTGCTTCCATAGTCAACTCTATCCTGTCTGCAGGCCATATCCCTAAGACCTGGAAAGCTGCCAGAGTTGTCCCAATCTTCAAAAGTGGGGACAAAAACACTGTCTCAAACTACAGGCCAATCTCCCTTCTCCCAAGCCTATCCAAAGTCATGGAAAAATGTGTCCACTCCCAATTAAGCGATTACTATAACAAGACAAATTTCCCTAGCCAATTCCAATCTGGCTTTCGCCCCAAACACTCTACCGTAACTACCCTGCTAAAAGTTTGCAATGAAATCCAGTGTGGAATGGAACGGGGTCAACTCACTGTTGCAGTATTCCTAGATTTTGCAAAGGCTTTTGATACTGTTGATCATGCTATCCTGCTTCACAAACTCCAGAGCTCTGGAATAGGGCAGCATGCTTTAAACTGGTTTCAGTCCTACCTATCAGGTAGATCCCAACATGTGTCCATCTCAGGCTCTAACTCCAGCCCCCTGGATATCACCTGTGGTGTTCCGCAAGGCTCTGTTCTGGGGCCCCTACTCTTCTCAGTGTTCATCAATGATCTTCCCACAGCTTGTAAGGAAGCCTCAATACACATGTATGCAGATGACACAATCTTATATGCACACAGCCATAGCCTCTCTGACCTTCAACACATACTTCAGTCTGACTTTTTCAGACTCGAAAACTGGATTTCCCAAAACAAACTGTTTTTAAACACTGACAAGACTGTAACAATGGTGTTTGAGACCAAGACTAAATTTTTAAAGCTTCCAGCGACAGAGCTCCAGATTAGAACCAACACTAACACCACCCTAACCCCTGTCACTAGTTTTAAATACCTGGGCATATGGTTTGACTCCCACTTAACATTCGGGATGCACATTGATACCCTGACAACCAAGACCTAAGCCAAACTAGGGGTACTTTACAGGACCAAATCCTCCCTAAGTCTCCTGGTCAGAAAGCGTATCGCACAGCAGATGCTAATGCCAATTATTGACTATGGAGACATAGTATATGGCTCGGCACCTCAAACCCACCTTAGCAAACTTGACACCCTCTACAATTCAATTTGTCGTTTTGTTCTCCAATGCAACTATAACACACATCACTGTGAAATGCTCAAAGAACTAGATTGGTCATCACTCGAGTCTAGGCGCAGAGCTCACTTTCCTGTCTTGCCTTCAAATTCTTTATGGGCAAGCTACTCAGCTACCTGAACAAGCTCCTCACCCCTACCACATGCAGCACCTATCATCTGAGATCAGACTCCAAAAGACTGTTCATGGTCCCAAGGCTCAACAAAGTATCCGGACGTTTCTCCTTCTCTTACCGTGCGTCCCAAAACTGGAACAACCTATCAGAGACTCTCACATCCACCACCAGTTTAAGTTCTTTCAAATCTAAGGCTGTCACACCTTTTAATCTGGTCTGTAACTGTTTCATACTCCCATAATATATTTTATCTTTAACTGTGCATGCAATGTCCTGTATATAATGTATACCCTGCTCATTTATGTAACTGTATTTGTAGCCATGTATTATTTGTCTTAACTCTGTGCCCAGGACATACTTGAAAACAAAAGGTAACTCTCAATGTATTACTTCCTGGTAAAATATTTTATAAATAAATAAAATAAATAAATACGGACAAGATGGCCCAAGATATCTTCAGAACGCCTACCACTTCATTTGAATCAGCTGCCTCTGGTGCTCCAACAGCACCGCAGGATTAGAGCCAGGTGTTGACTGCGTCATTGCTGCAGCTGGGATAGCCCGAGGAGCATCCAGTGGAGCAGCAGGTTGGATAGACTGAGGAGCAGTTCCTGAGGTACCTCGTGGAGGATCAGCCACGTGTTCTTCCCATAACAAGAGCAGCGCAGAGGAGGATGCTGTGGCGGTGCCTTTTGGTGCATCGCTTGTTCCTGTTCCATTTGTGGTAGCGGAGAAAGCTCATGCTACAAATTCATTTTTGCTCCAATGCCAAGCTATAACGAAGGCCCAGCGCAAGCTGCTTTAAAGGCTGGGTCCTGGCTGGGTCCTCCGAGTTCGTCCCAGTATCTCTTTCCAAGGAGGGAGATGTTGCTGCGCTGGTGTCAGCGATCGGCCGGGGCAGATCGCAGGTGAGCATAAAACCGGGACATTTACTTCTTTCTACGGCTAAAAAGGCCATGAATCGGGACTCTTTCGTTGCTCCGGTGTTGGTTTCGACCAAACCCCCGGAGAATCAGGACATTGTTGAGCCGTACAATATGAACAAAATGTGACTTGCATGCAAATGTTCCCCGAAATGGGTCTCCTGTACTAGGTGAGATGAGTTAGCCCTTAAGCCCTAGATAACACAAAAGAAAGTGCTTAGGCGCTACAAACCATAAAAATAAGAATACAATAAATATTAGAACTAAATAGAAAATATATAACAATACACAGTGTATGCAGGGCAGCCAGGAACCCTAGCAGAACAACACCAGAGAAAGCTCAAAGAACATATACAGACCAGCGCCCAATAAGTCCCAAATAGAGTCCAAACAAATGAAGGGGGAAAGAATCCAGATGGTCCAATCACTAGAAGATCTCCAATTCAGGGGTCCGTGACATAGGGACAGAGACAAAAAGAAAAATCAAAGTGTAATACGTAATATTAAAATTGAACAAACAACATAAAACACATAACAAGAGACATGACACTTAACAAACAAGCTGAAAATAAAATAACTATTTATTAAAACAAAAGGAGCCTGCTGCAGCGGGTCATCAAGGGGTTAAAACCCAAAACCCTACTTACAGCAGGACTGGAATAATGCGCGTGTGTGACTAAGTAGATGCAGACGCCGGTAGCAGTGAGGGTCCTCGCGGGTTCCCCGATATGTGGTATATGTCCCGTTTTCCTCTGACTTCGGAAGACTCTCCACGATGGATGCAGAGGAAGGGGAATCCACACACAACTGCACACGTGCAAAACAGCCTCTCTCGCGATATCACGATGACGCTGTTTCCTGCTTCACTTGACTCACACGTTCTCACAACCAGCACTTCTCCAAGGCGCCGTGACCTCTGACCAGAGAATGTGTGAGTCAAGTGAAGCAGGAAACCGCGTCATCGTGATATCACGAGAGAGGCTGTTTTGCACATGTGTGTGGATTCCCCTTCCTCTGCATCCATCTTGGAGAGTCTTCCGAAGTCAGAGGAAAACGGGACATATACCACATATCGGGGAGCCCGCGAGGACCCTCACTGCTACCGGCGTCTGCATCTACTTGGTCACACACGCGCATTATTCCAGTCCTGCGGTAAGTAGGGTTTTGGGTTTTAACCCCTTGATGACCCGCTGCAGCAGGCTCCTTTAGTTTTAATAAATAGTTATTTTATTTTCAGCTTGTTTGTTAAGTGTCATGTCTCTTGTTATGTGTTTTATGTTGTTTGTTCAATTTTAATATTACGTATTACACTATGATTTTTCTTTTTGTCTCTGTCCCTATGTCACGGACCCATGGATTGGAGATCTTCTAGTGATTGGACCATCTGGATTCTTTCCCCCTTCATTTGTTTGGACTCTATTTGGGACTTATTGGACTTTTTGGGCGCTGGTCTGTATATGTTCCTTAAGCCCTAGACCAGCATCTCCAGCTGCAGCTACGGTATCCCCAAAATGTATGGATAAAACTATGTTTGACAATGTTATGCCTTAGTCTGTTTATAAAGGATGAGGTAGCACGTAATTGGCGGGACCCCATGTTTCAAGGATACGTGCCTCATTTAGACCGGATCCAATTTATTATTGCGAGGGGAAATAAAGTGGAGCATTGGTGGGAGGTAGGAAAGTTTACGCCAGAGGAAGCTGAGATATTGTGCAGAAGGTTCCAAGAGTATGAGAGTATTCTTCGGGGCTAGAGGAAAATGTTCCTTCAGAGAGTGAGGTTAGTGAGGAGCCACTGTGCTGGGTGTTACCAGGACAGCCATATATGCGCAGATTAGTGAAGTCCAGTAGAGCTGACTGGGTAGTGTTGCAGCGCTATAGGAAGTCTTATGGGTTTGATTTTCCTTATCTACCAGAGCCCTTAATGAGGGAGGTGGACGAAAATAGGGATCAGTGGGTTAGAGAGGCTGTGCTAGAGTACATGGCTCCGCTGTGTATTGGGCCTGCGCATTACTCTGAAGAGAGAGTATCCTATCTAATCAGGGTGTGGCATGTGGGGTGTAATATCTACATGGATAGGGTAGAATATGAGAGTGAAAAAGGGAAGAAGCGCTGCTACTCTGTTAATGAACCTGATTATAAAGGCAGGTTAGTGCGGAAACCAGATCCGGCACAATACTATTAATTGTGTTGGGAAATGTGTTGCTCTGTATTCTCTATGGAGGATGCTGCTACAGGTAGGTAAATAATAATGTATGTGGTTGGCTT